>NW_015113224.1:153610-161327 GCF_001443285.1 Poecilia latipinna | reverse complement strand
TTTTTTTTTTTTTTTTTTTTTTTGTTAGATATTAAATGCAGTTCTATTTGACTAGTTAATATTTTAGTGTGTGAACGACGGGCTCTTTTTGCGGTGCCTCCCTCCTTGCTGTTAAGCCCCCTCACCCCTCCCTGCTGCTGCCACCTCACTGGTTTGGGCTGATGACTCATCCTGCAGGAGGCTTGGATGGAAGACTGGTTTTGTGTTTTGTTCTTGAGCAGAACTTGACCTGTTCCGGCCGACACAGGTCTCAAGTACTGAAACATACCTGGAACCCACTTGAAAGTTCTGTCCGAAATGAAATGAGTCTGTTGTAGCTTCATGGTGGACAAATATCTGTTCACAAACAAGCACTAGATTAGGTTTACTTGATGAACGCAACGCACTGTAGGATATATAAATGTTTGTATCTTGTCACTTCTACGGTTTTGATTTAAAATGGAGACTTTTGGAGTGTTCATGGAAACAATAAATGTGTTTGAAATGGAAGCAGTTTCTCTTTGTTCCTTTATTTGAATTTAACTTTGTTGCTTCACCAGTAGAGGGCAGTGTTGATGGGCATTTTGTAGCTGCTTAGAAATAGGCAAATGAATGGGAGAGAAAATTGGAAATCTGCTTTTATTATTTTTAGAATGGATACTTAATCATTTAAATAACCCAGGAATTTTCTGTTTCTTAGTGGAATCTATTCACAAATCAGATCGTCTCAAGTACCTCATCTCATACTTGCCGATGCCTTTTAGTTTATAAAAATAAGCGGACCTTAGGGGATCGTGAACAGCATTTAGAAACCCATCAGTCTCTATTAGAACATGTTGATTTGATGCAAACCCAGCAGACCACAGCCGCGATTCACCAACACTTTTCCTTTTCAATTTTAATCAGCTTCCACCCTGTCTGAAAAGTGACAGGTTGCCAACAGGCAGCTTCGGGATTCCTTTTACTGATGTTCAGTAAAAAAAATATTTTACATTTTCTCCCATCTGCAAGACTCAGCCCTGCCTCACACTCTTTTCTCTTTCTCTCCCTCTCTGTCATTCACTAACACACACACACACACACACACACGCACGCACGCACGCACGCACGCACACACACACACGTATACAAAAACATAGTCTATCAGCAGTGCTGCAGGCTCTCAATCCCACAAACCTCTGAAACGACAGCTCGCCACACCATCATCAATGACATTAATGGCTTCTGGGAACACATGCACAGACTTCGTGACGTACGTGTATTGACAGCGTAGTAACCCCCACAATCCCAGCGGTGTCTGCAACAAGCCTGTCTGGGAATTCACGAGGCTGTACGACTCGTGTCTTCATTCGTTTCGTTCGCTTTACACTATAAAAATCTGTGTGAATTTAGTTAACAAGCTTCAAGGGCTGTGATGTGAACAATGTTTATGGGCTTTACTTCAGCACTCCTCGCCTGTCCAACTTTGATAGAGCTCGGTTTCTTTGAGACACAAGAGAGCTGGACTAAACAGGAAATGCAACAGAAGGGTTTGAAGAAAGGAGGAAATTTGGCATTGGAGCTGCTGATGTCCCTGAAGAAGAGGACACTCCCAGCTGGTGTTTATTTGCTGTTTGGAGTAATCCATTGAACTCGATACGCACTTTTCCAATCAGAGTTAAGAATGGCTAAAACAGCTTGACCTTCAGTCCTCGCAACCAGACCAACAATGGAATGGTTTCAATCCTGGCTTACTCACGTGTTAAAAAGGTATAGTCAAAGTCTAGGCCTTAATTCAATTAAATATGTGCAAAGAATTGAAAACTGACCTTCAGACACATAATCTGACTGAATTTAATTGGCAAAATGTTGTTCTCTGTTAGATGCTCCAGGCTGGAAGAGACCTTTGGGACATGCAGCTGTAATCACAGTGAAATGTGATTCTACAACACATTGAGTCAGGGAGCTGAATGCAGAAGCATGGCACACCTTGCAGATTTACATTTGTAAAAACTGTTGAAAATGCAGAAAAATTATACTGACGTTAATGGATGCAATGTGACAAAACGTGAAATGGGAAGTGAAAACTTCCCATTTCGTCACCTTGTCTCTCGGTATAGAAAACTCATTTACTTCACTTTCTGAATAGTCTGCCTCTGAACATCCAACTTGGATTTGGGAAGTGAGGTCCGTTGTTACCTCAGAAATCTGAATCTCCCAGTTCCAAGTCATAAAATTCAGCAGGATCACTTCCTGGAACCGATGTGTAGATCGCTTGATTTTGCAGCACTTAAGCTGTTGCCAAGGTTGCAGAAATACAGTAAGTTGTTTTCTTTGCACTTCTGACATTTTGTATATTATTAAATCAATACTAATTATACCTTTAACACCGTAGAGAAAGACATTTATTTATGAAGAAACAGCTCTAGTGTTTGAATACATAAAATGCTGAAAACATTAAATAGTTAGCAGCTTCCAAGCAAACCTTTGTATTCGGAATTAGACAAGAATGATTACTCAGAACAAGAAGTGAATCCACCAGTCTTTCTGCCATTCTCAGCTCTAAACTCTGACTTTTGAGGTAGAGATTTCCAGAATGCACCATAACATTTTATACTGTGTTCTGACTAGAAGAAGAAAAACCAGTAAGAATTGAAAAATTGTTGCCCTGAGGGACCTGGAACGACACAATCTTATCCTCTTCACGTCCTGCCTTTAAACGTTAAATGATAACATAGATATTGAGCACCAGTACCTGGTAACTAAAGTTTTCACTCGCACACCCCTGGAATTCAGTTCTGGTGTTCAAATGACTTCCAACCAAGAGCTAGGCACTCAGACTGCTTCTATAAAAAAAGTTATAGAGAATAATTCCTGTGGTGAAATATCCTCTCAACTAAATATTCCACAATCAGCTGTCAGAGGTATGGAAAGGAGAACAACTCATCCACAAAGTTTTAGGCTAATGCCGAGGCGTGTAGCGCACTGAGTTTCTGCCAAATTGTCAGTTTCAGATTAGTTTTGAACAACTGTGTTTAAAGAGCTTAGCAGGATGGCCAAGCTGCTGAATGCATGGGATGCAGTGAAAGCGTGCTGCTGCAGGACTGTAGAGCAACTGAGAAATATTCTTTGGTTTGACCAATCATGGATGAGTCTGGGGTTTTTCAGTTACCAAGAGCATGACACTTGCCTGACTGCACTGTGTCAAGTTTAAAGCTTGGTTGTGAGAGAACTGCATTGTGGGCCTGTGTGTTATTAGCTGCTGTAGTTCAAATGAAAACAAATCCTAATGCTTCGAAGCACTAGGACACATTTTGGTCCAGAATATGTGGGAAGCGTTTGGGGATTGTCTCTTTCTGTGCCAACGTGCACAAAACAAGATAAAAACACGCCTAAGTTGGCTTGATGTGGAGGAACCTGAATGTACAGCACAGAGTCCTGAACGCAACCCACACCGACCCATGTTTGTAAGTTATTGAAGCAGCTGATTTAACTTTGTGTCTTAAGAGATACCTTTATGTCTTTTTAAGAATGTTTGTAAATTATTTTTATGATAATGTCGATGTGGACCCCTGGAAGAGTAGTCTGTACTGCAGTAGAGACTAACGGGGGGATCCTTTAATTAACAATAAAACTTGTGGGATTAGTCAGAGCAGAGGATCTGAACCAGACCTTTTATCCAACATCAGTGTCTGACCTCACAAATGTACCTGTACAAGAATGGTAAACAAGGTTTCCCCCAGACAACTCGCTAAGCCTGCTGGTTGGGGCGCTGGGCAGTCATTCATCCAACAGCTCATCTTCTTTTTGAGTTACAAAATGTTTAAAGTTGACAGGAAATTTGAAAATATCACTTGATAATTATGTATTATTAAAAGATTGGAAGAACACCAACTATAGTCTTAAATAATGCAAACATTTTAAAAAGACAAACAATGCTTAGCCTGGTGGGGACACAAGTAAAGCCTGGTGGCCCGTCAGGCTTATAATACACTGGAAGAAATCCTGGTAAAGAAAATAAATCCTATTCTTTGTGGAAATGGATTATAAATTTGTTCTATCATCTATCTATCTATCTATCTATCTATCTATCTATCTATCTATCTATCTATCTATCTATCTATCTATCTATCTGACTTGTTAATTACATGTTTATTTCCTTAAGGAAAACCTCCTCTTTTCAACATGAAGGCTTATATAGGTCATCTGTTGCTTTGCTACCCACAGGGATTAAATAAATGGGAATGACTCTAACAAGACGAGCATCAGAGGAAGACTTTTTCTTCCAATCTCCTAGACAAATTGACACAGATACAGGCTTGTTGACGCACTCTAAATCTAATTTCCTACACAAGATAAACATCCAACCCTGAATAATTTACAAGCAAGAAGTACAGCAAATCACACTGAGAACCATTCATTTGTTATCAACGAGGAAGCTGAAGAGGACACGCCGCTGCGTTGTTTGCGAAGAGCGTGAAAAATGCTTTCGCGTCGCCTTGTTCTGTTTTGCTGCGAAACGGGAGCAGGGTGAGTGCAGATGTGTTGGAGCGGAGAGCGGAGTGAGGAGTAAATGCAATGCATGGAGCATCTCTTTCACCGTGGAGCAGGATGTTTGTCATTAATGTCCCCCTGTGGGAGTCAGTGGTGGGCTCTGTGTGCAGCCCCGGGGCTCACACACACACAAACACACACGCACACATACAAACACACACACAAATGAATGTGGAAATGAGTCACGTCAAAAACCACCATCTATCTGCCTGTATTCATCCTCACACCCTCCTGCCTTCCCCTCTCCTATGTTTCATTTAACGTCTTTATGTCTGATGGGGTTTTAATAAGAGAGGGGTTCCAGTAATCTGTCTCTGTAATATCGATGATCCAATAGCTATATAAGCAGCTACTGCGCCTCACAAAAAGTGTTTGTGCTCCTTGAACTTTTTCACATTTGTCACTTTACAAGCACAGATTTTTAATGAGTTTTATTATTAGGATTGTGTGTGACAGATCAACACAAAGCAGAGTCTGATCAGGGGAAAAGGGAAAAAGGATTTGATAAATAAAAATCTTAAAAGTGTGGCAAGCATCTGGATTTTTCTCTCTTTACTCTCATGCCCATAAATGCAATCCAGGTGCAGTCAACAGCATTCTTTATTAATCCAGTTGTTCTCAGAGGACGTTAGAGAACAAACGGCACCATGAGAAATAAAGAACACAGCAGACATGTCAAGGAGAAAGTTCCATCTGCAAACTTACCTACACATGGCCATCCACCCAAAATGGCAGGTCTGTTAAGGAGAGCAATCAGGCAGGCAACCATGAAGCCCATATTAACTCTGGAGGAGCTGCGGAGCTCCACAACTCAGGATGGAGAATCCTTGACTTGTCTGCGAGATAAATAGTTTTGCTCTGAGAAAATATAGAAAGAAAGTCCTTGCTAAAACAAACAAACAAAAAAACCTATGACAAATAGTTTATTTAAACATGTGGAAGGAGGTAGTAAATAAATAGTAAATAAATAGTAGTAAATAAATAAATAAATAGTAAGTAAATAAATAATTTATTAATAATTTTTTTAGTAAATAAATAATTTCGCAGAAGGTCAACTCCTACAATAGTCTTTGCAAAAATTAACTCCAAGCGGGCCCAGAGAAACGTCATCCATCGCTCTTGATGGCTCTAAGCATAGAGCTACAGTGAACTGGTTTAGTTTAAAGCATTTTCATGTCTGGAAGTCCGAGTAATAAAAATGTTCAATCACTTTTCCTGGACAAGCATGTACGGAAGAGGATTGGGACCACTGGGAAAAAAAGTAAAACAGTTCTGACTTTAATCTCTTTAACAGTTCTGAGACTTTAATTTTCTCAGAATTAAAGTCAGAATTCTGAGAAAAAAGTCTTTTTTCTCAGAATTCTGACTTTAATCTCAGAATTCTGAGAAAAAAGTCAGAATTCTGAGATTAATGTCAGATTTTTTTTTCTTTTTTCCAGTGGCCCTAATCCTCTTCCGTAAGCATGTAATCGTTTGCATTGACTTTACAGCAATCTGTCTTTACTGTGCATGTATGTGGCGACAGTGGAGAGGAAAACTCCTCCAGCAGAACCTGGCTCAGTACAAGTGTCCATAAACAACGACCAACTGGGGATTTGAGGAGAACATAAACAGAAAAGAAACAGAGGAACTGATGTAGCAGTACTTTGTAAGGTGATGAAAAGTAAAGCGTTAACAGCAGAAGAGGGATGTTTTGCAACTGCACCTCTGATATTCTATCCTATAATAATCCAGGCTCAAGAATCAAACAAGCAGAAAATGAGTTAGAGATACTATCAAACTCTGCTGAAGCTTGATACAAAAACCACAACTTTCCCTCTGTGTTCTGATATTGACTCTGACCTTTTTCGGCTTCATCTCAGAGACCATTAGTATCTGATCTCCAGCAGCTTCTCATTACATGTTGCTTGTATAAAGTGCCAGATTCCAATAATTATTTCTGTTGCAAACCCTGCGCTGTTATCACGAGGCTTTCTTCCAGCACTTCCGTGTTATTCCACGGTTATTACCAGTTGGGTGTCGGACACGTCTTGTCAACGGTCACACAATCAAACACACTCACACAATCTGTCAGCACCAACAATAGAAGCAGAAAATTGGCGCGATTGTTGGCTCTTCTTCCACCCTAACTAACGTGTTTCTTTCAGTGTGGAAAGTTTTTTTTCTCTCTCTCTCTCTCTCTTCTGCTCAAACACTCTGGAGTCAAGCCTTTACCTAATGAGTGTTACTATGGAAACGTAAGCCAAAAGCTAATTTGCATCTGTACAGCTTGTCTGGAAGAATCACTGCTAAAAGTAGAGAAAGAGATGAACCTTAGCATTTCAACAACAAGTTGGAAAAGACAGAAACAAAGATGAATTCACTTTGACTGCATTTAGAGACGAAGAGCTGCGGTCGATGCCGACTTGAAAATTCAAGCCATTCAGTTAATTAATTTCACTAATGTTCACAGGAAATATAAAACAAAAATGCACGTCATCCACTCTCCCAAAGGCTTTTCTTGAGAGAGGTTCAGATTTAGCTGCGTTCTTACCAGCATGACTTGAGGAATGCACCTCAACTATTTTTCTGAAGAGATCTCTGGGTAAATAAAAGGCATCTTGTCACATATGTATAAACCTAACCTGGTGGCATTAGAATCACAGCTACACAGCACAAAACTCACAACACAGGTTCAAAAACAATCCAATGAATATTTTTATTTTTTTTAAACGCTGATTTCCATACAAAGCTACGGCATTTAATTTCAGAGGAGCACATTTCAACAACCAGCTCAGTTATGATGTAGTGATGTAATGATGTGTTTCTTCCTATTATTTACTTTATTTTCACTTGTGTTTACTTTTTTGCTTGTTTTGTAAGAAAAACAAAAACAGTGCTTCATGTTTATTGGCAATCTTAATAAGCATGTTTCAAAAACCCTGAAACTAATTACTGTTTCGTTGAGGTGGGATACTTTTATTTGAGTACATTTAGTACATTTAGAGTGTAGAAATTATGCATTATAAAAAATCAGTACTTTCCAAAAAAGAAAAAAAAAAAAAAAAAAAAAAAAAAAAAATATATATATATATATATATATATATATATATATATATATATATATATATATATATATATATATATATATATATATATATATATGTGTGTGTGTTTTTTTCGCACATAAACCATGGGTCACACTGTCTAACATCGCGACAGAGAA
>NW_015113224.1:148841-150614 GCF_001443285.1 Poecilia latipinna | reverse complement strand
TCATTTAAAAGGTTAAAAATAATTAAAAAAAAAAAAAAATAACTTTAAAAAAAAAAAAAAAAAAAAAAAAAAAAAAAAAAAATATATATATATATATATATATATATATATATATATATATATATATATATATATATATATATATATATATATATATATATATATGTGTGTGTGATTTATTGGCACATTAACCATGGGTCAAACTCTGTCACAACTCGTTAGAGAAAAAAGTATTGAAACATGAAACAGTTGGATAAGTGAATTTAAAACTTTAGAAAAAAATAACATTAAGTTCACCTGTAAAGTTTGAAGTGCATTTTAGGTTCACCCTAAAATTTCACATAAAAGCCGAATATCCCTAAATCTTTCTGAGCAGTGTATCTTATAGATTTGTGATGTCCGCCCATCATCATGAAGAATGAAACAGAAAGTGAAACAACCTCCCAGCATAGATGTTAGTGGAAGGCAGCAAAGTCTCTTAATTAGGCAGAGCTTCAAATATTCATGTGCCGGAGCTGCTGGGACTGCAGCTTCCCCACATGTAAAATAAAGTCCACTCTTACACTTTTCTCTAAAGTGAGTAAGAAACACATATCTAACGTTTTTTTCTTCTTTTTTACCACAGACCCTTTTCAAATAATGAGAACCTTTCTGGAATAATATCATCTCACCTACTAAACGATCTGGTCCTGTCAGAGGACTGTGACTAACAGGAGATATTACCAGTGTGTGGACATGGTGACACATGAGACGCCGGACCAGGCGTGGGGAGCTCAGGTCTGGAAAAAGCTCGCCGCTTCACACCGTGAGTGACTCTTCATTTAATCTGTGGGAGGTGTTGCGAACTCCTGCCAGGTTGTGCCCAGATCTCCACCAGTCAACATCATCGTGAGCGACTGCGAAGTTGTAAAATGTCTCTTTATTTGTCTCGCTGGAACAAGACGGGCGTCACACACCGCGGCGAGACACACAAAGCGGGCGGGAGGAAAAACAGGACTGCTTAAACACACCTGTTTTCTCTGAATGGAGCTCTGCAGGCTAATTGCTCTCAAATAGCTTGTCCCTATAGATGTGTCTCCATGGCAACCACACACCAAATCCCATTATTACATTTATGATAGCCGGACACGGTCGATGCTGCTGGCAAACACCACTGCTGTAAACAAGAAAGCAGCTCTCGTGCTGCAGCTTCAGCCTGATCCTGTGGCTGTCTGGGGTGATGTGTCAAGAGTCCGAGTCACAATTTGAGCGCACTAGTAGTACGACGTGTGCCAATATGAGACACAGGAGAATTGAGAGAGGAAGTCTTTGACTGCCTGTATTTCTGTGAAAGCTGCATGAGTAATTACAAACCAAATATTCCAGAAAAGGCAGCAAAATACCATTTGAATCCCATGAAGGGTCGACTAAAGTCAGAACTGAAAGAGTACGTCTTCGCTTTAGAAACATGCGGCCATTTTATTGGTAATCAGAGGACATGACACCCCGTTGTTGAACCTCCAAGTGAACTGTTTTTAGTTTAACATACAGTTGGTAACTTTTATAAATATGCGTAGTTTCTTAGATATTTGTTAAAACTGTCTCCCTGTCATGCCAGTAGAAAATGAGACGGATAATTAGAGAAAAGAAAAGAAAAAATCAAGCTTCTCGGGCTAATCCCTGTGATCCTACTGGCGTCTGCAGATATACACCGCTCCCTGTTAGAAACAACTAATTAGAGACAGGAGGAGGGTCTTAGCTCTGACAATCATGCTCATGTATGCACTGCTAATA
>NW_015113224.1:142006-143512 GCF_001443285.1 Poecilia latipinna | reverse complement strand
AATGAGACGGATAATTAGAGAAAAGAAAAGAAAAAATCAAGCTTCTCGGGCTAATCCCTGTGATCCTACTGGCGTCTGCAGATATACACCGCTCCCTGTTAGAAACAACTAATTAGAGACAGGAGGAGGGTCTTAGCTCTGACAATCATGCTCATGTATGCACTGCTAATAGCCTTCCCTTGTTAAGATTGCTTGTACAATCTTGAGCTTGCTGATTGCTCAAAAGAAATACATTGCTGGCTGTTGTACGTAACAACTTGGGTCGTACCTAATTTTCTAGCCAACCACAGTTTCTCCTTCTCCAAGGTTCAGAGAACAAGTTGAGGAAGTGAAGAAATGAAACTGCTGTTTTTAAACTTACAGACAGACACAGGATGAGTCAGAGAATCAGAATCAGAGACGCAGCAAAATCGTCCGTCTTCACATTTCTGACTCATCCCTCAGGAAAAGGTTCACATCAATAAACAATCCAAGCATTCAGTGACATTACTTTGGAAAGAATTATGCTGTTTTTTTTGTTTTTGTTTTGTTTTGTTGTTGTTGTTTAACTTGTTAAAATAAATGTCTAAGAATTAGCAGAACATAAGCTGCCAGGATGGTGATAAAGAATCAATTAATTGCCTGCATGATGGATCCTTGAGCTTTACCACCACGTTTGCTCAAATTCTTATCTTTAGTGATTATTTATTCATAGCTGTTGTGACATTGCTTCTGTAGAATATTAAGTGAGAGCTCATTGTACAAAATTCATGTTGTAATTCTGCATTTTATTATTTATTAATTGCTCCTACTCCTCCCCAGTCTTTTTTCCTTCACATGTTATTTGAACTATTGAGTCTTTGAAGCCTTTTCTTTCAACTCCTCTAAAGGAGACACTGTTGTGTCATCCTTTGGCCCTCCCACTTCACACCTCAGTCTCATCTTAGTTGTCCAGAGGACTTCGGCTGAAGTTTCTATCAGCCATCTGCTAACCTACTTAATCACTGAGATGAGCATCAACACAACAGGGGGGCAGAGTCAGACCAGGCTTTCTTACAACTGTTCATATGGCACTAAAGAAATGCCATTAGTCAGATTTATTTGTCAAATTGTTTGATTATTTCATTTAGTTTGACACCTCTTTCAAAATGGTGCGCTTTCATATAAAGGACAGAAGTAAGTAAACAATATCCGTTCAAACTGACAGAATAAATTTAATGTAATTTCCTTAGATTAAGCGTGTGCCTTGGCGTGTTGTTTACTTATGTCTCAACTCTAGGGGCCTCTCAGCCTCTTCGTCATGCTGCATGGCCGTGTCAAACTCTCCCTGGTATTTACAGAAAAAAGCTTATTTTGACTAATATGAAAGACAAGGCAGGTGCTTGACAGCTTTTATATAACGCTTCACACGAAGGGGCGACAGTGGGATAAAGCATAAAAGCAATAAAGACATTCTGTGTGTAGCACCCACCGCTCCCGTACCTGGACCCAGGACAGAACTCTCGCTCTCAAGTGGGATACTACTAG
>NW_015113224.1:119574-137744 GCF_001443285.1 Poecilia latipinna | reverse complement strand
TTAACTCCAGGTACTTATCAAAAGACATAAACCCCCCACTTCTTGTGGTTCTCAAACCCCAGGGCTACATGTGTTTGACAGTCACACTATGAGTTGTGGCACTTTTTCCACACCTGTCAGCTTCTGTGTGGCGAAACAACCCAGTTTATAACGTCTCCGCCTTGTTCCATTCAGAACGTATTTTTCTCTAAACAGCTTCCTACACTTTGTGTTTATCTTAATTGTTAATGACTATTTTTTTGATAATAATGAACAATTACTATCAAAATAATAATAATAATTTGATAATAATTAACATTATTCCAGGGGAAAGCTTGTGTTCAGTGCCAGGTCTCGTCTCTCTGATGGAGCCACAAACACAAACCGCCGACATCTTTCACTCAGGGTCTCAGATCTACGCAGTGTTTCATCTTTCATTTCCTTGTTTTGGTATTGAAGGCTGATCCATTTAATGGGGGTTAGGGCCACCGCTCCGATTACCATTTTCCTTCTGCAGAGAGGAGCTGCTGTCCTTCTGCCAGATGAGCTGTAATAGTTTTGTTAAAGGTTCCAGTGTTTCCTGAAAAGGCTATTCATCATAATAAGCTTCTTCTTCTTCGGTGGGCAAAACAAAGTTTGTGGTTCGGTTGAAGTAAAGGGGAATCGTAATATTCAGTTCTGGCCACTGTTTTAATCAGCTTAGCTTCTCCTGTGCCGTTTTAGACACTTTTAATGCAAGTGATTAAGCTCAATAGAAGCTGTGCAGCCTGAGTGAAGGCAACAAGGAATGAAATGATTAAGGAGTCAATGATTAAAGAAATCACCTGCATCCTTCCACTGCTCTGTCGCAAATAATGATCTATTGTATTGGTATCTTATGTGACTGACCAGCACAAAGAAGTGCGTAGTTACGAAGTGGTAGGAAGTGAGTACAGGCTTTAAAGACTTGTTAGCGATTATCACTGAACGAAGAGCTTCATAAAGACCAGAGAGCGCAGTAGACAGATTTGAATTTTAAAGCAGTTTCATGTTATAAAGCAACGTCACAAGGTTTGAATATTGCATTAAGCTCTGTTCAGTGAGTTATCTGAAAATGGCCACAGCATTGCTCAAACGGACACTTATAAAGAGCATTAATAAAAAAAAAAAAAAAACACACACACACAAGAAGCAGCAGGGATCACGAGGTCAGGTGGGAGAATCTGACAGGAGAACTGTAACTTGGGCAATCCACAAATCTGGCCAGGAGCTTTGCGTCTCTGCAGACGTCTGGCTGTCTTGTGTTGTGCCGCAGGACATGGTGACAGTTTTAAGAAACATGCAAAAGACATATTTTTGTAAGTTACTCACTGCACCATGAAATAATCAGCTCAAGCCATGCTTTGACTCAGGATTATGAAATTTGGTGCACATGTAACTTCCCAAGACGGACAAAAGTGTCTCTTGGAGCCATGGTCCAAACCCAACAGGAATGTCGGCCATTTTGGATCAATCTGTCTGACACATTGTTGTTGTTGAAAGAAAGATGATGCAGGAGCATTATTCAGCCGAGACAATATGGGCCCATGTTTCTGTGATGTTAAAGCACACAGTAAACAAACGAAAGCTTGAGGAACAGACACAAAAAGATCACATATCCAGTGTGTGACCTCCGCAGGAAGTGGTGAAAAACTGAGGAGAGGAAGCTGCAGGCACTGTTTACTCAGCTAGTCCTGTTATAAATTTTCTTGTGGTCCAATTCACACAGCTACATTAGCATGACATTCAAGTCTGCTAAGTCACTCTAAGTGGCAACGGGTGGCGATAAGAGACTCAGATTAGAGACACACGTTTAAAAAGCTAATGTTGCATCAAAGAGAAACATCTCTAATGTATTTTTTAATCAGGGTTTTCAACCCACAGCTGGAGGAAAAAGCCTTAATGCTCTCTATTTTCCCATCATAAACAAACTCACTCACAATGAAGCTCGACTTTGCATAATGTGCACAGGCATAAATGTAATTTCACATCCGCTCACAGGAACGCGCTTTTCACATTCGCTCACGCAAATCTGACCTATGAGTCATCCTGACTCTGCTTCCAGACGCCCCTCTTTGTCTCTCTCTGTGTTTCTAACCCACTGGATGTCACAGATGGATGCAGCAGACAGCCGCAGTCCTAATGCTCCTTCCTGTCTCTCGCTGGGCACTTAGCAACCGCTCGGCTAACTGGGGGTGGGGGGAGAGCTCATCCAGCAATTAAAGGACCAATTCGTCATCATGGACGAGGAGCAGGAGCAGATAAACCAAAACAAAGTGGTCGTCTGTCAATAATACCTCAGGCCTGGAGAGAAATGGTGTGAAATAAGGTGTAAAAGTGCTTGCTTGGAGTTTAAAACGGCTCTTTGGTCCAAGTTACCGACACCCTTGAAAAGAAGCTATTATTGTTATCTGTACTGTGAACAGAGCCTCGAAAAAGTATTTATTCCCCTAAGACTTTCACATTTTGACACATCAGTACTGCAGTTTAGTTTTTTTGTTTTTTGTTTTTTCAAGTTTCTATCCATGGCTTGGTCTTTATTTAACTCCATCTATCATCCCATCAACTCCAACCAGCTTCTCTTTGCTGTTAAAGAAAAGCATCCCCACAGCATCCTGCTGCCACTACCATATTTCTCAGAGTGGGTGGTGTGTTCAGGTGATACGGAGGGTTAGGTTTTCTCTACGCATCCCAGTAAGTTGTGTTGACATTTGTAAAAATGTGAAAAAGCCAAAGGGAAAAGAACATCTTTGGAAGGCTTTGTATTTTTCAACGAATCTAAGCAGGAACTGTTTATACCTGGCAAATTACCCTTAATGTATAATCTGCCCATTTTGTGTGTTTTTCTGTTTTGTTGCATTGCTTGATTTTATATTTTTGTACTCCTGCAAAGTGTCTTTAAGTAGTTAGATAAGTGCTATGCAAATAAATTGTATTATTATTATTGTTTTGCACAAACAAACAGTCTATCATAAAGCCAAAAAGCGATGTATGCTCGCAATCACACCTATAATTTAGAATAACCAGCTAAACTAAAACACATCTTTCTGAACTGTGGGGTATAAGCCAAGGTAAAATCCGTGCATCCGCAGGAAGAAGAAGGAAACTCCACACAGATAAGCCCTAGGAGGATTCGTTTGGGCTGAAAATGATTCTTTTGTGCTTTTTTGTTAACAATTTACTGGAGATCAAGAGAAGCAAAGACCTGCACATCACATATGGTATCTGTGAGGAAACTGTGATCTTCTCCATGTTAATTGAGGGCTATGTAGAGACAAGATGTAAATATTAGATGAAGGTAGCAGAGTCCTGTATCTGATATAACACACCTGTCAGATGGAAGGACAAACAGCAGCAGATATGCAAACTGTATATGACGTTTGACCTTATTAAATTGGATATTTTTTTTTTTTTTTTTTACTAGACAGGGAAAGTGAGGGAGGCCAGGGCTTAGATTTTACTGGAAAACAGCAGGTTGTTGAGGGCTTACTTCCTGCAAAGAGTCACACAATCACAGCTCACTAATTATGGCGTCAATCATAGCCTAGCAACCCCTCAGGCCTGGTCAAGCCATTTTGCAGCATCCACTGTTTCACTGATAGTTTCACCAGAAAGTTGAAATTGTAAGTTTTTCAATCAGTTTCAATCCAGTCATTGATTTGAGCATATTCATGTTAAAAAATATACCTCCAAAATAAATGTAACAGTAGCATTTTGCATTATATACATTACTTAAACAGATCAGAGTTTCTAAAGGTTTCTATTTAGTAATGCATGACTTCCTGTTTCTCTTCCCAAGGCACTGGGAACAATGTAAGCAAGCGCAGCGCAACCAACTCTTTAAAATACCAGAAGGCAGAGTTTAAATAAAAATAATAATGAGGTGGGCCCTGCTAATAACCTGAAAGGAGACCTGTATTTGGTCTTACATCACAACAATGACCAAAAACATATAAAAATATAGTAATAGAGAAAGCTGAGACACAAAGTCAGCCATTATTTATGACTGTCAGCTCTTGAGAAGTAAAGAATATAAATTATCTGTGAATCTGGAAAATATAAGTGAGTTTCTGAAGATTCAACCCCATGTGAAACATTATAAAAGAACAATAACTACTGTCCTCTTCACAAAATGGGGTCATGTGCTTTCAGTGATTCTATCAAAAACATGGGATATTTTTATAAATGTACTCCAATTAGAGGATGAATCTTAAAAAATGTTTCAGAATAAGATTATGCAAACTTATTTGAAGCTTCTTCTGTTTTATTCCCACAAATTTACAAGGCTGCCAGTGAATGTGGAGAGCTCTCGTTATTATGTGTTACTCTGGCCTTCATTCTGTTTTGTAAAGGCGAGGTTTCAGTCCCTGGTTAAAAATTGTAAGACTGTAGTGCATACAATACATGGAATAAGAAATGTAGCTGCACAACTCAGGATGCAAAACCAAACATGAAGCTTTACAGCACAAAATAACATGACTGAGTGATTTCCTAATCATTTGGAGCTTTGAACCAACTTAATTATTATACAGTCTGTTATGAAATCCTGTTGCTGCTCTTGGAGCAAAAGGCGGAATCCAGCTTTAACAGAAATGGACCTCGCTGGAGAAAAACTACTCTATTCCATCTGCATTTCGTTTTTTGTAAATGTTACAAAACTTCACTGCTGGTTAGTTTTACCATCATCCAGAGCATTCCCAGATGTGCAACAACACAAAAGCCTGCCTGAGAGGAGGAAACGAGGTCAAGTTTATTTTTGCGCATCAGAGAGAGTTAAATAAAAATACTTCCTTACGTGTCAAAAGGAAAGCTGATTCCTGACTTAAAGTTGTTTTTTTTAAAGCAGTGACATAATAAGAAAATTGGATGCAAAAGAACTGGGCTGCTTTCATAAGCAACAATTTGCTTATGAAACAAAATAAATGAATCCAGCAGCTCCGCACTGTTATATTTAGGAAGCTGCTTATGCTTTAAGTTTAACAGAGTGTGAAGCAAAGCTAAGAAGAAACTGTCCTCCCTTTTAGTAATCCCTTCAAACAACTTCCTTTCATCACATTTTCCCAGCTTCCCTCTTTTTTTATGAGTCGTATTAGCTGCCTTGGGCGAGAAAATCAGAGAGAGGAAAAGATGTAGAACACATTAAGAAGCAAAGATCATGCACCACTGTGCTATTACTGTGGTAAAGCCGTGCTGCTTCGTGATGTGAGTGGAACGTTGGTTCAGAGGTGTAATTAAAAAGGTGTTTAATCATTTTTACAACTTTTAATTTTCTGTTGTCTTTACACTTGCAGCTCAAGATCGTTAATTTAATTTCCGTCAAGAAATGTGTAAAAGACATTTAAAAAAGGGGGCGAGAGGCACAAAGCAACTAAGAGTGCAGCAGGGGATACTTTGAAAATGTTTCTGTGCAGATGGCAATGATGAACCATGACACAAGTAGTGTTAGCAAAGTCAGAAGCCTGAATTTGAGTCCATATATGCAGGTTATATGTTAATTTATCTGTTTATGGAAGACGTCAGGAGATATTAGAGGAAAATTGGGAGACCTAAAAAATTCAACCCCCAGTTCAGGTGTTTAAATAGCTCAGTTTTTCTAGGATGAATCACTTTTGACAAAGAAACATTAAAAAAACAAAAACAAATAGCTAAGTAACGTTTTGATGTAGTTTTGCTCTAACTTAGCAAATATTTATCTGAGATCCATAAAATCTGTGTTCTGTCTGTTCTATAGCAGTTAAAATTCATGACCGGAGGTGTATTCCTTTTCACAAACAACTTTTCAACAATACAGACTGATATGGATATCCACTGCAGGTCTTCAGAAATATAAAATCCTTCTTTTAACTTGTACAAATAAATTTGCTATTTTGATGTTTGTATTCAGGTTCATGACTTCAAGGGAGGTGGCAAAAATCAGTGCAAAACAATAAAGTTTGAGGTGAATAGTTTGCATTCTTCAATTGCTCAGAGTTAATTCCCTCATCCTACAGTCGAGAGTTGATTTTTTTTATGCTACGTTTTCTAACATTCCTTCTTCTCTTTTGGCTTTTTCTCTCCCTGCCACAGTGAACCAACTGTCTCCATTTTTTCCTGTCCTCTGAATCCTCTCACCAACTAACTTCACGCCCTCTTTATCCACATCTTTAAATCTAATTTTTGGTCTTCCTCTTGGCCTCATTTCCTTATTCTGTGTGCTTTGTGTGCAGCTTGGGACTGTTTACACACCCAATGCAGTACACAGAGCAGACAAAATCACTTTGTGAGTTAAGTACAATGAACTCCAGCTCATCCTTACCCAGTGAGCAGCCCTCTTTGTAACAGCACACCAAGGTATTTTTTTAATTACTTCCTCTGATGGTGACTGGAGTCTCTCACAGGCCATCATATCAGCTGTAAGGTGAGTGGAGATACGTTGGGTGCAGTAGTGAGTGTGCAGCAGTTCTTTAGGTTCCAGCAGAACAAACCTTGAAATTGATCTTTCCGTTTCAGGCTCAGTGGATAAACTAACTTTTCTTCAGAGGGTTGCTCCAAATCCTCAGTGATAAAATATGACCTTTCCAGTCCATCCTGTAACTTTCTCACAAACTTGCATGCTTACTTTTAGATAAGAAAGTTTTTATTGTTTGCTATGAGCTGCTGCTCACGTTTTCTTCTTCCTCTTCTTGTCCTGGTAACAGACTTACTGTTAACAGTGTGGAAAACACATTTTTTCATTTGAGCTGTAGCTTCAAAATTCACAACTTTTTAGTCTCTCAACAATTGATCTATGCGCAATACGGAGTGGTATGTGCTTCAACACACTTCAGAGTTCTTCTCTACTGCAAATCCAGTTCATATGGACCTATAGCTGTAAGTCATGATCCTCTATACATCAGATTATACATACTAGATACATCAAGATTATCGATTGTTCACTTTAGCTGTTCGGTAAGATCCTTCAAATCAAATCTATTCGTATCCACATTCGCAATAAACAAATGTAAACATTTGTTTATATGTTTATATTTAAGTTTTCAAGCTCACAGTTGAGTTAACACAACTCTCCGGCTAACAGGAAGTAGCTGCTGATGGGCGCATGTGTATAGTTGATAAGTGAGGAGAAGTCAAAGTGACAATGTCACTCTAGTGCCAAAAAAAAAAGATGCATTGTGTAATAAAGCACCATGAAAGGTAACATAAAAAGATATTGACATAAAATAAACTGTCAGTTGAAGATTGTGTATATGTGTGAAATTGACATTTAAGTCTAAAAAATATACAGTGTTACAGTTAACAAATAATTACCTTAGCAATGAAAATTTAAATGCAATTAAATACTTTTTTGTCTTGCCCACCAAATCAAAATATATATATTTTTAACCTGGTGTTATGTTATATTGCTGCAGCTACAAATAGTGAAATAAAAGTAGGTGGGGAGAGGAGCAGAACCTGGTTAAACTTTCACATCCTGTCTGTAAAGGATGAATTTACGCCTTAGGTCCTCTTGTGATTCCTTATGCGTGACACAAATCCGGTCCATTTCATTTAGATTTCCATAAGAAGCTAAAGTGCCTTAATTGGTTCTGCTGCATTCTGTTCAGGAAGTCGGAGTGACTCATGCTCCTGTGGATATACAAATTATTTTTGACCTACAGTGGGCTCCCTATTTTCATCTGAACAGGGAGAAAAATAGACAAAAAGCCAGCACAATTACAGATTTAAACTCATGTACAACAATGTCCGGTGGAAATAAATTTAAACTAGCCTTCTAAATATTTTTTTTTGGGATGGGAACAATGTTAGATATAAATGGGATTCTTTGTGTTTGTCCTTTTCTCTATTCAGCAGACAGATGAGAGGACGTAAACAAGCTATTTTCAGAATCTAATCACTTGATTATTTTCATCTTTTCAGAGAAAGGTAAAAACATGACAAAAAAAGAAACATTTTTCATATCTGACCGGGTGTGTTATATCATTTCGAAGGGACTCTGAGACAGATGGTAGATCATAAGTTTTTACAAAAACCTAAAAGAGCAAAGCAGAGACCAAGCATCGATCACTCCCAGACACACAAACCCATACTAATGTGGAGTGGAGGGAAGAGGCTGACGTCAAACCTCCATTCACAACCACTCCCTCTACCGCCCTGCATCACTCTGTCTCTACAAGGTGCCTGCCAAGAGCCTGACAGCCTGAGCTACGACACAGGATCATTGGCCGGCAGGCCGAGTTAAAATGGATGAAGAGCCGCAGGTTTGACAAACACCCAGAGATGGGAGGTAGGAAGAGGAGAAGCCAGTTCAGTGGGAGTGATCAGCTCGTGTTTGGAAAAAACACTTCCAAAGAGAAATTTTCATGTGTTTTAATTAAAACGAAATGACACACGGCAACATATCACACACTGTCCTGCTAAAGGTTCCGCATACTTTGAAGGTTTTCCTGTTTTGTTCTCACAGCCTACTGATGTATTTTGTTGAGATTTTACATGAGAGACATTTTTTTTGTTTGTTTTTGTTTGTTTGTTTTTTTTTTTTGCAAAAATACCTTATCCTCGGTCAGTCTGGATGGAGAGGGTCACATTCGAACTCGCAAATATGCTTTTGATCTGAACCATTCCACTGTAGATTAATTAATAGTGTACTCATCCAACCTTTCAGTTTAGTTGGACATTTATCTGTAGGTTTGCTTATGGTGATGCTTATTCTCAGAGCAAATGAGGCTTAACATAAATACACACCACACTTTTCAGATGCTGTCCTTCCGCATTGATTTTTACATAAATAAAATGCCAGTTAGATGAATTAAACCTGCTAGAACAACACACAAATGACATAAAAGTGTTCAAACCTGCATCTTTCTTTGGTTTTGCCATTCCGGGAACAGTTTCAAATTCACCCTCTGAGAAAGGACTGACACCAAACATTTACACCACAAAATGGGGGGGAATGATGTTGGTAATTGTTAGGAAGTTAATTTAACCTGAAAGTCTTCTGTCTTTTCTAGTGGACATGTGGGTGGGAGGCAGTTGTAATTGGTTTCTGTTTACCAGTACTGCTGCCAGGAACACATCCTAAGGCAATTAGCCTGACGGCACAGGCTTTATCAGTACAAAAATGGTGCAGTACACGTGTTTCCAGAATGTGTAAATGTAAGAGGGGAAAACTAAGCAGAGAACTGTACTCAGTTTAAGAGGAAGTCTTTTGTTCTGGTTTATTTTACTCCATGAGTAACCATGGTGGAAAAATAAGCTTTGCTGTTTCTGTGCCGTGTTTCTAAAAATCCAGATAAATGTTTGAATGTAACAAGACTAAGCCTTCAAAGTCCCGTAATGAGTCTGAAAGGATTTTCTTCCATGACTCAGCAGTCATTTCCCCTCCTCTCTTAAAGTAAAAGCTTTTTTTCCTCATGTTGTTTTTCAGTTAAAACTAGAAATCGTGGCTGACCTTTTAAAACTGTTTTCTTGCTAAATTTGTTTCTTAATGGACAGATAATCTGTGAATCACTGGAAGGAGACTTTAAAACTCTGAAAAGTTTTGATTTTAAGTCTACTGACTGAAATTTTTGCCCATTTTTCCTTTCAGGATAGCTCAAACATTTTTACTTTGGCAGGAACGTCACTGTGAACATAAATATATTTTTTTTTTATCTTAACTACTGCACCGTGGCTCTGAATTTATGTGTGATGTCATTATTCTGCTGGAAGGTGAAACTCACCACAGTCTCAAGGTTTTTATTTCTATAACTCTTTTTCTTCCACTCATTCTTTCCACTTGTCCATCAGCTCTGAGCAGCTTCAGTGTCTCTGCTGAAGAAAATGATTCCCACAGCATGCTGCCGCCACCGAAGGTGGTTTCTGATATGGGTGACATGAGCAACCACCCAGGGTACCATTTCATCAGGGGGCGGCAAGTAGCTCCTCCTACCTTCTGGTCCTCCGCCACTCTGAAATACATCCTGATATTATATCCCTTACATGGCTTATGATAATTTAGAAATGCAAATTCTTAAGAGTTTCTTTCAATAAAAGCTATTTCCTTGGCACTTTTGCATAAAGAGCTTAGAATTAGTATAACTCTTTCAGTTCAGAATCATGCACCACTCCAGTAAAGTGCATTAAGGTTTGTTGTAATGTGATAACATTTTAAAACGTTTTTTTATTTTTATTTTGTACTTTTGTAAGGCTCTACATAAGCTGCGAACAGGACTAAGTCGCAAGCATCAGACTATCAGATAAGGTCAATGGAGGATAGCTGGAGCTGTGATTAAACGCAGCAACCAGATTTATGAATGAAGCTGCAAATTTACACACACACACACACACCCACACACACACACACACGCACACACACACACGCATCTCCTTAGTTGACAAGATTTGACAAGCAGCCAAAAATAGAGAGTAGAGCTCAGTGGCCGTCGGCAAAAGTATATTCTATCTGACTTACACACAAAATACTCTCTTACGCACACGCACGCACCTACACTCACGCACACACATCTCTGCAGTCCTTCTGTCACCCCGCCCGTCTCGGGCTTTGGCGGAGTCCATATGTGAGTCATCGGCGGACTTTAACTGTGTCTGTTGCTCTGCGCTGCAGCAGAGACACAACATCAGTCAATGACAGCATAACGCCAAGGCCTCTGCTACACAAACACTGAGATGCCATAACTACAATCAGTTTGTTCAGATTTAAAAGTAAAAACACCGGAACAGTTCCTTGTAAGCTTTCACTAACTCTTTAATATTCTCACCTCTGCATCAAATATAGCAACAGGAGTTCAATTCTCTTTTAACTTTAGCGCTTCTAAAAAAAAAAACTGCGTTGTAACTCTCACCTTCAAAGAGACATTTAGTTCTAAATATAGTCCTGTTATAATTCATTTCATTATGAGTTGCGACAGGAGAGGTGGCGGCTGTATGAACGAAACTCTTCTCACACCAGAGAGAGCGAGCTAGGCTTGGTTTGGCTGACTCAAGCGAACAGCGCGCGTGCGTCGGGGGGTGCCTTTTGTGTAAATGCACTCGCGGGCGCGCACACATAAAAAAAACACAAATAAGAGAGAGAGAGAGTTGCGTATCTAGTGACGCACGAGTCAGGTGACACCTCTAATAGCACGAGGAGCTGTCCGCGGTGCTGAAACTAGACTCCAAGCGCGAGGCTGAGAGATGCTCAACTCACTCACGAGCCTCGACACAAACTAAGAACACAAGGTAGGTCCGGTTGTTATTTAATAACGTCACAGCCAGCTCTGGTCTACGCTAAATACTCTAAATGTTAATGTTATTCTTAAGTTAAATATGTGCTCATTTATTCCGTTTCATGATAAGAAAAATTAATAAATAAATGAAATATTACACTGCGAGCGCTGTTTTCCAACCTGAGGCTCCGCCACACACGCTCGGAGGAGGAGGTTATGTTGTTGTCGCACGCAGGAAGCTGTTCTTCTCGCGGCCCATTTAGATAATTTTATATGCAAATGTTGCGCTCTATCGACTGAAAGCTGACTATTAAACAAAAAATATGTTTAATTAAAAAAGGGGGAAAAAAGGCTTTCCTGTAAGTTTAGTGCGGTAGTGTAAAAAAAAAAATCAAAGAATAAAATTAGGAAACAAGTATAACAAAAACTGCTAAAGACTGTTTAAAATAAATAAATTAGTAGTAGTAGTAATAATAATAATAATAAATAATAATAATAATAATAATAATAGTGTATGTGAAGTTCAGGACACTTTATCTTGGTTAAGAAGATAAAGTGGAAGAGTTGTTTTCATGGTGGATTGAAAACAACTACAACTGGATGTTGGGAGGTTGATCCAGGGTGAAGGAGAGGTTTCATAGGAACATCAGTCTTTACCGGGTTCCCTTGACAACGGCGACGTGACTCCCGGAGAGCAGCAAGTTGACGGCTAATAGGATTTGTACGGGAGCTGAATACCGCCGCTGCTGCTACTGGAAACGAGGCGACTGCGTCCTAGTACGAGGCTCAAATGACACCAACAGGCGGGTTCTTACGGGTTCTGCCGTGATGCAGAAACATATTATTCACAAAACTATTGTTTTCAGTATAAATTTCTAGATTTATTAAATGGCGAAACAAAATAGTTTGACTAAAAAGGTTCCCATTTAAAAATCTAAATAAAAGATTCAAAAAAAGAAATGGCTTCAAAGTATATATTAATTTAATTATAATGATAATTTGTTGTAGGGAGAACACCTTTTTCAGTTTTTTCTTATGCAGTCAGTGGGAATAAACATTTTTAATCAACAATAATTAAAAAAAGACAACAGACCCCTGCCAGAGCAGTGCACCATGTGAACCTGGCGCTTGCTGTAATGCATAAAGGTCAGTGCTGACATGCGCTTGTTTATCTTCCTCCTGCAGACGTCACCATGCCGTCACTCCTTCAGACCTCACCACACAGGCCGTTCCTCATCTATTTAGCCAGCCCGCTCTTGATCTCCCTCTTCCTCACTTTCACTGGTGTCATCGGGGCCTCGATCCGTGACCACAGGCTACGGGGAAGCGAACCTGACTCACAGGAAGGAGATGTGCTCCAGGCACCTGACACAGATATGCTGAAAGCGTTGGAGTACATTGAAAGTCTCCACCAAAGAGCTCCCCACGCTGCAGAGCGTGATATCAGCCATATGGATGATGCTGAGAAGCTGCGTGCCATCCTGAGACTGGCTTCCAACCCCACACAGAGCCAAGACGAGCAGGAAGAGCAGGAGGATGAGAGAAGGAAGGATAAGAGCGAAGAGTTGCTCCAGGCTGTGCTAAGCACTCTAGAGCAGACGAAGAAAGCTGCCAGGCCAGCTCTGCTCCGCCCAGGTCCAGAGGGAATGGACGCGAGTTATCCCAGAATGCCACAGAAAGAAAAAGGTGTCACACCTCACAAGAAGCTGCCTTTGTTGTTTGAGGATGAGGAAGAAGGTGAGGGTGGCGAGGAAGAGGACGGAGAAGGTCCCAGACGTGAGAGTCCCTTCAAACGCACCAAAGAGAACGTGGAAGAGAAGTACACGCCTCAGAACTTGGCCACGCTGCAGTCCGTGTTTGACGAGCTGGACAAGCTGACAGGCGCAAAGATCCTGCAGAAGCGACAAGACAAAGGCGATGACATGGGAGAAGACGAAGCAGAAGAAGACGAAGATGTGTTCAACGTGAGGCATGCAGCATACGATGACGGAGACAGAGATCTCACAGACTGGGGTCCACTGGATGGACAGGATGAAGAGGAGGAAGAGGAGGAAGAAGAGGAGACGGACGGTAACCATGAGGTTGACCGAGGGTTTGATTACACTGATGACAATGACGAAGAAGCTGAAGAGGATGATGAAGATGAAGGCGAAGACAGCTTTGCAGTGAAAAGATCGAGTGATGCGGACGATGTGGCCAACTTGGTGGACTATTACCTCCTGAAGGTGCTTGAAAAAACAGAGGAAGAGGAGCAAAAACGAGAACTAGCCCAGGAAGAGGGCGGGAGGACAGAGAGGAGGCTGCCTCAGAATCAGTACCAAGACAATATCGACCCACGAGTCATCTATCAGCTCCTCACCATCTCCCAAAAGTACCAGATCCCACCCGAAGACCTGATGGACTTGCTCAGACCCGGAAACCGAATGAACCAAGGCAAACTGAGAAAAAGTAATCAGTTACCGCGAGCAGAGAGCAGGTTTTCTTTCAAGAAAGCAACTCCTGCAGCTAAATTCTACAACATACGCCCATCATCTTATGTGAGAAAGACCCCAGAGGAGCTGAGAACAGAGGAGATCCTCAAAATACTGGGCATGGGTGGCGAGGAGGAGCCAGCTCCTGCCAGGAAGCAGAGGCAGCACAAGAGCTCCCTGTCACAACTTCACACTCAGCCTGCCGGGCGTCTGAGGGAATCCGCTCCCACGCAACGGCGCCTTCCCAACACATTCAGAGATGACTACGACGACACGGTGGACGAGGATGAGCTGGCAGCTTATTTAGCAGCTCAGATGCTGGCACGGTATCCCAAACCTGCTTTTAGCAACAACAAGGCCACCCAAAAAAGAGAAGAAGTCAGACAGAGCACGACGGGCTCCTTAGAAAAGGCCATCGAGGAATACTTTGACCTGATGGACACGGAGAAAAGCCCAAAAGAAAAGAGACAGTCAGAAGATGCAGAGAGGGACGGAGAGACACAAAGTCAGAGCGCGGAGAACGAAGCTGTGATGAAAGTGCTGAGTTACCTGAACCCAGAGACAGAAGAAAGTGAAGACAAAACTGCAAAAGGAATATAATCATAGGGGGTTGATACAGATTCATATTTAAATATATATTGTTTAGGTGACGGTGGGGGAGGCGAAAATAAAGTATTTTGAAGAATAAAACACACACAACTTACACTGCTCTGTAGATTTTTAAAAAAGTTCTTATTTATTGGTAAAAATCAGTGTTCAGACTTTCATTTGATGTTTTGCTGAATACAAATTTGTTGCTCGGCGATACATGCAGTAAATGTTTCACCAGCCTTAAGTGTTCCACACACACACCCACCAACACACACACACACACATACAGAGACAGTCACAGCCAGTGTTCAACTCCTTAGATTCCTGTGTGTTTTTTGTAATTCTTTCTTAATTGTGGTCATATGTGACATTCCTGAGGTTAATAAAGCATTGACTTTATTTTTTCCTTACTGTGTTGTGTTTCTCCATTTACTCACCGACACACAGCACACACACCTGAACAGTAAATCCTTCTAAGAACCCTGAGATGAATAAAAAGGAGTCTTCAGGGTCACACTACTAACACATTTTCACCAACATCCTCATCCTCTCTTGGCTCAGTAGGCAGGTTTGCTCATATATTCCTCCATTGTCTGTGGATGCAGAACAAATGCTTTTGAGATGCAACAATGAAAGCAATATGATATGTTGTGGTAAAGGTTATAATACCTCTTGTAGCGTGTCAGCCTGCTCCATAGACACATTCACTGCAAATTTGGACGTTTCTAAAACCTCTCCTCCCATCAGGAATTCATCCAGGATGAAGTAGGCCTTCTCAAAGTTGAAGATGATGTCCAACTCACACACCTAAGGTGACAAATATTTCGGTCTGAGGATCCTCTAGTGGAAGTTTGCGACTTTAACAATCCGGTAATGGAAGCAGGAGCATGAAAGATAAAGTCAGTGTTTCAAAACGAAACAGAAAATATACATTGAGTTTAAAAAGTGATTTGCCCCTTGGATGTTTTCATTGCTTTTACAAATAAGTAATTATCTACATGATTTGTCTTTTTTTTTTTTTGAAAAAAACTTATTTAATGTCAAAGGGAACACACATTCAAGAAACACAACTTGGTCAAAAGCAACACCTAAATTCCTTAAGTTTGGCTTGATGGCAGCGTTTTAATGATAGAGCTGTTGCCTCATCAGACTCTTGGTCTTCTCAGAGTTCACGTAAAAGGACTTTTCTTTTCTCCACAAGTTTGTAATTTCTTTAGTTGAACTCAAGTAATCTAGACAATTTAATCCATTTCTCTTTGTGTTTTGCTGCGGATTAAAATGTGCAGTGTTCCCTCCTGTGTATGAACAAAAATCCTACTGGAAGAATTTTGAACTTCACGTGATTCAAAGCAGAGCTGCAACTTAAGCCTTCCCAGCAGAGTAACTCACAACCCCCTGTGTGAAAGGACAACTTACATTACCAAAGTATTTATCCAGCAGCTCAACATATCGATGCAGCACCTCCAAAGCAAGAAGTTCATTATCCTGCTCCTCCAGACCAGCACAGAAATACAGGCTGGCATATCTGCAATCAGAAACAAGAAAGGACCAAAGCATTCAAAAGGTGCTAAAAAGATAAAACAATACAAACATAAAGTATCAGGGTTTTGTAGGAGTGTTTTGTCTGTTGAATATAAAGCCAGTATATGTCATGTCGTGTCTTGTGCTGCCACCTTTTGTAAACAATCTTTAGGTCCTTCCATCGGAGGAAGTTGCAGGTCCGAGGCTGACGGGGCAGCACCAGCATTATCATGTCACGGATCACCTTCTTCCTCTCCCGGTCTGATGTCGGCACGAACCATTTCTGCAGTCGGAGTTTTCCCTGGCGATTGAACAGCAACAGGAAACGCAACTGGAAAAAGGTGCAAGGAGCAGAGGAGGAATCGGAGCAGAGGAGGAATCGGAGCAGAGGAGGAGTTTGGTTTATTGAATGGTGTAAACTTATGCAAGTACACATTAAAAAACTGTTGGATTACTTCTTTAGCCCAAAGGCAGGACATTTGCTTTTGGGACATAAGTTTGATCAAACGCCAGGTTAGAGTTTGTGACCCAGTTTGTTTGGTTCAACCAAAAAAAAAAAAAAACATTTTAGCATGTGCAGTATGTAATAAAACCAAAGTATGTACCAAACTGTGATTTGTAGCATTGTGTAAAAGTGCCAAAGTCTATTTTACTATTATTTTATGTCATTTAAAGTCTCACTAATGAGATGCTAGAGACAGTGAACCACTTACCAGAGTTTTCTCTGGGTGTCACAGAGTAACATAACTGACTTTCCTCCACCTGTTGCTGCACTCTGTCAATTACTTGATTGAAAAAACAAGATTGCAGGCTTTTGGCCTGTTTACAACAAACACAGTAAAGTTACTTTAGAAAATCCTGGCTTTTAAACTGGAGCGTTAAAAGGATGACGCAGTTTTAATGCCACAATTGATAAGTTACAGGAAAGTGGATAGATTTATAGCTGTTATTTGTGTTACATAGTTATTCCAGTTATGAGTTATTCTCTCCTTTTTTAACTCTTAATATAGAGATAAGTACTTGAACCCATTTTTCATGTTGAAGAACATGACCCGGAATGCTGGGTCAAATCCATAACCCGACCCTCTCAATTATATTTGACCCAATAACACAATAATTCAAAGAGGGCTGTTTTTACACAGCTGTGCTTAGAGTGCACTGCTGCATACAGTTTCAATGCAGCCTATATATAGATATATATATATATCTATATATAGGCTGGTTGCGTGTTGAGCATGTTGATGGTTGTTAAAGATGCCATCAACATGCTCACTTAAAGTCAAACATTCAGCAGTACTCTCGCTAGACACGGAAACCACAATCAGACAGCGTTTGCACAACCAGGTAGATAAAGGGAGGATCACCTGGGAAACAGCGCATGTAAATCACCTCTGAGTGCTATGGCACAGTAAATACAAGGCTTGGGTTGTGCAAGGGTAATTAATGAGAGCTTTGCCCCAGGGTGCAGCTGCAGGCTTAGTGCAACACAATAAACCTCAACATGTGGACATTAGCAATATCTTTACAGCAAACTCTTGATTTTAAAATGACGCTGACATTTGTAAGCTACTGGTTATGCAAATATCTGAGGACTGACGATTATTTAATATTTATTTGCCAGGAGGAAATATTGCACTTCGAAGGAAATAAATGTTTTTTTTTGTTTGTGCGTTTGTTAGTTTGTTTAAAGTCAAATTTAGTAAGGTTTTCCTATGACATGACTTCAATTCATAAATCACAAAGTAAAGTAACCTCCATCGACATATAGTTTTTACTTCTCAAACAGCAATCAACACAAATTTAAGCTATATGACATACTTATACAAACGAAGAAATAGAAACAAAGTTTCCTGATACTCACCATTTGATAAAACAGCTATAAATCTACGAAACCGTACACTTCTGTACATGCGCACTCAGTGCGTTGAGGAACTGTTCGTCTTTTCATAAATCAAAGGGTGCACACCTTGTCCAGTCACAGCCGCACCCAGCTGCGCTCCAGCGGCTGATTGGCTGCCGGCTGATTGGGTCCGCACCATTTACACGCCGGCACACCGAGTGGACGGAGTGTGCGAATCACAGTTGATTACATGCAGGGGATGAAATCTAACGGATAAACTATGTTAATTTTCTGAATGTCATTAAAATCTCCACACATTTCGTTCATGTTGCAACTGTTTTAAAGTGTAATTTTACCAACGTTCTCGACGACGGCAACCAGGAGTGGAGTGGAAGGAGTTTCTATCTATCTATCTATCTATCTATCTATCTATCTATCTATCTATCTATCTATCTATCTATCTATCTATCTATCTATCTATCTATCTATCTATAATAAATAAAAACTAATTATTTGAATTTTAATTACCCCATTCCCCATATTGAGATACACTGTGAGCATATTGTAATT
>NW_015113224.1:75874-116353 GCF_001443285.1 Poecilia latipinna | reverse complement strand
AAAAAAAAACGAAAGAAAAAATATTACTGAAGGTGTTTGACTTTGTGAAGCTCTTCTTCCAGCTGAATGAATGCATGTCTTCGTGCTGCCGCTGGGGGGGCCGCTGGAGTTGTGCTTTAGAGAAGCTGTTTATTCAGCGGAGCTACACGTGGTTCTGGTCCAGAGTAAAAGAAGAGGAGAGAAGCCGTCAGACTGAGAAGCTTCCAGAGCAGCAGCATGTCTCTGTACCGCAACTCCGCCTGGTTCCTCAAAGGACTGACCGAGTTCACTAAGTAAGTTACTGACTCAGCTTTGTTCATCAATACCTAGTCTATCTGCGTTTTGGATGTTGGAAGTGTGAGCTGCTGCTGCTGCTGCTGCTGCTCAGCTGTGCATCTCGACAGGTGGAAGTCCATTTAGGCTGCTTACGGTTTTCAGATCATGTTGGACTTTTAGCTTCAAATTATATGATGAAGCGTTCAGATGTTGGCTTTAACAAAAAGAAAGGGTCCCCATGTGGTCCAAAAATGTATAACTTTTGCCATTTAAGATTTCAAATTGTCTATTTTTACGTCTATATATTGTACCAAGAGTCATGTGGTATAGCTAAATATATATAATCGATTGAAGATATGTGATTTACAGAGATTTTTCTTTGACTGTCAGTAAGTTATTATTATAATGGTATTATTATTATTGATGTATGTACTTGCTGTGTTTACTATTTCTTTTCTTCTGTTTATTCATTTATTTGACTTTTGTTATATAAAATAGTGAGAGGTCAGAGCTGAAGGTCCAGAGTTGGTTTGAAAAATACATACATTGATATTTTTTAAATAGAACTGTCAAACACTAATTCAGATTTATGAATTCAATGTTTCTATTTGTTCTTTATTCTGACATCTGGAATGTTGGAATGCTTAGTTAAGACACTCATTTGTGAATGATACCTAAGTTGTTTTAAAATAAACTGGGAAAAACTTTTGCTTCCTGCTATGTAGCCACTCGTGCGATCATTACCAAACTGTTCTGGTAACATTGAAACAAGTGAGGGTCGCTTTTTTTCAAACTCACGTGAGAACTTGACCTTTGCTTGTTTTTTGATGCAGTTTTCAGCCTTTGAATGCCACAGCATCACTGAACGACATGCTGCGACAATAGAAGCAAACGTTTAAATGTCAGGCTTGCTTGAATCAAACCAAAAATTACAGTGGCTTAGCAGGAGCTGTGGAGCTGCAGGGATCACTTATTATTAACCACAAACAGGTCCTCTGGGAGCTTTATTAGCACTATTTGATCTATCCTAGCCCCGGGGCGTCTTTCCACGTCAGTGTACAGCATGCCAAGTTGTCTGAAGTGATTCTTTTGTGATTGTTTCCCTACTTCCCTTTGTTCTGTGTTATCTTTCCTGCCCGGCAACCCGCTCTGACCCTGCGCTAATAGCTCTCTCTGCATGACACCATCGAACAGAGGGGGCATTTAACCTTAGCGCCCTCGGCCCCCGCGTGTCCCCCTTCAGGCGCCATTAACAATGGCTTCAGGGACAATGGGGCTAATTGAGGTTCTTGGTGCCACACATGCTTTTGAACACGCACTTGAACCAGTGCTGTTGTCACCACAGGGGAGTCTCACCCCAAAGCCCCAGGCACACTCTCCTTCATTGTGTCTGTACAGTAACACTATGAAGGGCCTGGCCTACACTGACCTTTCTGACCTGAAAGCACAGACGCATACATGTCTCCTGGGGAGTTAGGCAGAGATATAATATAGATCCTTAAGGCAGTTCTGTCTTACAGAAATTCCACAGTGATTTGTGATCTGTTGCAGGAATGGCCACCTGTCAGCATCCAAGCGATTTGTGGAGAAAGATCTGGAGGTGTCTGTGGCTGGGCGCTCCTTCATGATAACCGGAGCCAACAGTGGCGTCGGAAAAGCTACTGCCATGGCTATTGCCAAAAGAGGTATTGTACTTGTTGCTTCCCAGCGTCGCAGCAAATCAACTTAGACACGACGAGCACAGCGAAAACAGAAAATGCTGATCTGGTTTTAAGAGGAGCGATACTCTAGATCACAGTGGAGGGTGAGCAAGTATCAGTTGTTCTCCTGGGTAGTTTGAGTCATATATTTGTCTTACTTTCATCATTCTGAACAATATATTTTATGAGGTAAATAAAAAAAAGAACCCACAGAGGGAAAAACAGAAGAGAAAAAATAAAATGAATGTACACCTATGGATGCGATATTAGCTTAAATATCCTAAATTGTGTGTTATGGTGGAGTTTCTAAAAGACTTGTCATGTAGATGTGATAAACCATTCAGGAGTCAACAGATACGATTCTATCTCGAGTATAAATAATATTTAATTTCAGTGTAATTGCAGCTCAGTAAACCTTCTTAAAAACTAACATTAAAGAAAGTGTAACCCAACACATCAGCATAAAAGTGCTTTAGTAAAAATCTTCAAACTAGCGAAACTAGCTCTTGCGCTGGAATTTAATGTTTTTTAAATACCGATACTAATATGCATGTGTTTTTCATAATATGTTATTTTGTCGATCGGACTGATCAAAACAAGTCTTTTTAGCATTTACATTGATGCTGTTATCAATTAAAGAAAGACTATTGACTCCTGTGGGTTCCTGTTTGTATGCCAGTGTAAAGGTCTGCTCTGTGGATTTTGCCCAGATGTCTCTCCATAGCTGAAACACCAGGTAGTAAAATAAACATGCAACCTTCCAAACAAAGCGCTACATTTATGAAGGAGGACAAATTTGTTTTTCTCTAAATGTCACACATAAATTAAGTTAAAGTTCACTGAAATATCTTACAAGCCACATTCTCAATGAGCCTGGAAACATGCTACATATGTTAGCTTAACACTTCAGCAAACTACGCCACATGAAAACATTGCTAGTAGGAGTAAAACATGAGTTTACTGAAGTGTGTAGAGTTAGATATTTATTTAAAAAACATCAGGTTGCGTTGTTGAAACTCTTGTTGGGACCAACTATATGTTGCAGGTGAGTCTCTGTAGCGTCAACCAAATAACGCAGCAAGTTCTCACTACTTTTTGTTTTTGGACAACTTTGATAATCGATGTGACGTCAAATGAAGGCGTTGCATTCATAAAACACTGACAAACTAGTCAAAGAGACACCCTAACCCTAAACATTCGAAGCTTGAAGCTTCGAATGTTAAATCTCCAGACTGTTGGGCTTCAGTAAAATTAATATCTGCAGGAAGGCATCAAGTAAGAACGTGTTCTTGTACGTTACCCATAAGTTCTGAGATTTTATTGTGTGCACTGTCTCAGCTGTTCCAGAAATTGATTTCTGTTGAGTCAGTTCAGGTTCAAGTTTATTTATGTACCGTGTTTACAAGAAATTGCTGAGTCAGCCAACGTTCTGTTCAATTTCTTCTTCTTTTTCGCTCCATGTGAAATCATAAAGCAGAAAAGGAAATACACTCCAACTCAAAGATCAAAATACTCAAGTGATGTGTGGTCAGGCTGACTCGAAGACGGACTTGGTTTGCTTCTGTTTGCTACTGTCTTTATAGTGTCAGTAGCTTACTTAATACCACATTTTTTCGCTTTTGCATACATTTTTTATGTGCTTAGTTTATTTTCATGGGTATAAAATATTAGGTATCGCTATTTCATTGTTCTTGTGGCATTTGGACTGTTAGCTTGTTAGCATTTCTCTCCTCTCATTGCTAATTTTGGATGCATATAGACTCAGGAATGTGATCTTTGTCTCAGGTGGGACGATCCACATGGTGTGCAGGAACAAGGATAAGGCTGAGGAGGCCAGGGCGGACATCGTCAAGGAGACGGGAAACAAAGTAAAGTGTTACTCGCCTCTCTATCCATCAAAACGATGCCACAGATCAATTGCTAGAATGACATTTTCCCAAACGGCTGACTCTGTTGCAGGAGATCTATGTCCACATCCTGGACTTGTCTGAGACAAAGAAGGTGTGGGAGTTTGCCGAGGGCTTCAAGAGGAAGTTCAAGGCTCTCAATGTGCTGGTAATACAACTTCACAATGTCACATCTCTCCTTTTATCCCCACCAAATGATGACTTTATTCATTTCAATCTACTCAGATTAATAACGCAGGTTCTATCATGAGTCAGCGGGATGTGAACGCCGAAGGACTGGAGAAGAGCTTCGCTGTCAACGTCCTCGGTAAGCCAAAGGCCGAGTATGAGGCGCGGGGAAAATGTTGAGTTTGGGATAGTTATGGAACATTCTGTTAACTTCCAGCGGTGTACATTTTGACCAAGAGTCTGATTCCCCTCCTGGAGAAGAGCACAGATCCCAGAGTGGTGAGTTTGACCAGAAGTTTAATGATGCAGATATTTTTTGTAAAAAAAAAAAAAAAAGAAAAAAAGAAAATGCAGCCACATCTGTTTATTTTTATTTATTTATTTTTTTGCTAGAAAAAATTTTCAATACTTGACTCATCACAAAGTGAATAATCAAAAATCCGAATATTAAAGTTTGCAGCTGAGCTCACTTGAACATGAGCTTTTAGCCTTTCTCTCTGTTCCTGTGTGTGCAGATCACAGTGTCGTCGGGTGGGATGCTGGTCCAGAAGCTCAGGATAGGAAACCTCCAGTCTGAGAGAGGCCGCTTTGACGGAACCATGGTCTACGCCCAGCACAAAGTAAGAGCTGAGCGCTAAAACCTTTTGTAAAGAAGGATCTGAAGTTTATGGAATAGAATAGAGATTCATTTTATTGCGCCATGATGGGTAAATTACCTTGCAACAGCAGCACAGAGACAGACGATCAAAGCAAGTAGGTTCACTTAAACATACAATATAAACATATTAAAAAAAAAGGATGAAGAATAAAAATAGTGTGCTGTAAAGGTCAAAATTTAAAAAAAATATTATGCAGTTCTAGTATTCCGGTCCAAGAAGATTTTTAAATCAACCTATTCTACCAAATAGGTTGATTTAAAAATGTTTGAAATGTGCAGTAGAAGATTTACAATAAGTGACAATAAAAACTGTGCAACAGCAAAGATGTGCAGATGCCAACAGGAATGTTACTCAGAATCAGTCCAAACTATGCAAAATCCTGAACAGTTATTGAGATAGTTGGGAGTTTGTTGGTTTTAAAGCCTAACAGCTACTGGAAGGAAGGATCTATGATAAAGCTCCTTTGTGCATCCAGGATGCAGCAGTCTGTCACTGTAGGAGCTCTCTGTTTCAGCAGCAGCTTCATGCAGCCAGGGTGACACTCTCCATCAGTGATGTTATTTCAGCCACAGTCCACCTGCACCTTCCTGATTAGCTTCTCTAAATGCTTCCTCTGATGTAGAGTTAGCCTTTCATTCTTTGTCATTCTTGAGCTTTGGAAACTTCTGACAAGTGTGTGATCAGCGAGGTAAATTGATCTGGGTTGTGGTAACCAGCATGGTTTGTTACTTTAACAAACACGCAAACGTGTTTGTCTTCCAGAGGCAGCAGGTGGTGATGACGGAGCAGCTGGCAAAGACTCACGCTAACATCCACTTCTCCGTCATGCATCCTGGCTGGGTGAACACTCCAGGTTAACTCGCCCACTGAGAACCTTGAGCGTCCATGTTCCACGTGTGCATTGACAACCAATCACCATTGCCATCTGTGTGTGTTCTGTATTTGTATCCGTCTGTTGCAGCAGTGGCCAATGCTATGCCGGACTTCCATCGCTCCATGAAGGATAGCCTCCGGACCCCGGATCAGGGGGCCGACACAGTAGTGTGGCTCGCCATCTCCGAGGCTGCCACCACAAACCCGAGCGGACGCTTCTATCAGGGTATGTTGCCATAGTTACATGTATGCAGGCCTGTTTCTTTAAAGGTCTTTACAAAAGCTTTCAGAAGCACTAAATTAATTCCTGAGGACAAACAAAAAGCTGTTTGAAGGATGAAAAGAGTAGATCAGTCTGGGAAAAGTGTTTGTCGCTTGTGTTGGTGGGATGGTGTGTATAGTGTGTGTAGTTGTGTGCAGGTTTGGCATGAGTCCACTGCAGCTGGAGTGGGCTGGTTTTGGTGCCAGATACTGCCAGAGAGTACAGTGCCTCTATGATCGTGAACAAACGCACCTTCACAATGCCCCCATTGGTTCTCTGAGAGCTTCTGGCCTAACAGGAAACACACTTCAGCTCTGACAAAAACATGGCGCACTCATGTTTCTATAAAATCTGTAATGAGGTCATTATTTCCAGTGGTAGTTGAGTTCCAGTTGAAAGATATTAATTATTTCATACCAAACAACAGCAACACTTAGCTGAAGGGGACAGGACTATTTGGATTTATTTGTATGGCACAAAGTGATACAAATAGCCTTTTTCCACTGGCTCCAAGTGCTGTTTTTCCAACCAATTACCTGCTTTTTTGGTCTCATCATGGCACCAGGTACTACCTTGGTGGATGGTCTATAAAGCCCTGAATGTTTCAAGGTCTTTATAGGAAGCCATTTAGCTCCTTATAGACCATCCAACAAGATTTTACACTCCATCTTTTGACAAACAAGGTGCCAATGCAGTGATTTGAGGATTAGTGTATTTGGATCCATTTTCCAAGATGCTGGCAGCAGCATTTTAGATGAGCGGACACCATTAAAATGATCAAACCTCCCTACTGAAAAAATGTTTTCTATGCTCTTATTTTTTTTAAGAAACTCTTTATGTAGGCAGTGCTTCTTAAGATAATATTTATAGATTTTGTTTCATGGTCTCAGTCTGAGAACAGCTAGGTTGCTTTGCTAACCCTGTGGTTTTAAGGCACTTGTGTATAAACAATTCAGCTTCTTCTCATTTTTCCTTGTCCGGTTCAGTTAGTCGTAGCAAGGACGACAGTTTTAGAACTGGACACAGTGATGATCAGATCAAGAGAAATCAGTCGGAACCACATCAGTAATGATCAGACAGATCCAGACTATGGTTTTTGTCATGATGTTTGTTCTGTACACTAGAACACCAGAGCTTTTTTCCTTCTGTCTTTTATATTCATGAAAGTTAAAATCACTCAGTAGAAGAATGCGGTCATAATTGACATAGTCTTAATTCAGTAAATTAGAATATTATTGAAAAGTTTGTTTCAGTAACTTTCCCAAGTATACCACAAATTTCCACACAGATTGATCAGTCTAAGCCTTCATTCATATTATTATGACATAAAAAAAGGGGGTAGGATAAAATAAGTGGGGGGGTTTTTCTGCCTACATCCTTTTCGGGTATCTGAATAAACATCGTGGTATTTGAAGAAAAAACTAAATGTGATTTTTTTTATATATATATATATATATATATATATATACATACATATAAAACAAACACCTGGCTCGCACATAGAGTCAATGCTGTTTGTGTGTGTGCCCAGACCGAAAGGTGGTGCCCACCCACTTGCCCCTGGCCTGGACCCACAGCTCCCCCCTGGAGGAGCAGAAGCTCGTGGCGCTCCTGGAGGATCTGGCCAAGACGTTTCAGCCCCACTGAGCCAGAACCACCCCAGAGAGAAACAGCAGCACTAACACCATCAGCTCCTATTGGTCGAGGCTGTACATCTACTTTACCCAAAAGCACCTCTGTTGGTATCACTTGATGTGGGATATAAAAATAAGAGATGCTTAAAGTGCTAAGGAGCGTTTTGGAAACCCAGCCTAACAGTAGCAGACTGAATTTAGAAATAACCGAGGGATTGCAGATTGGCAACGCTTTGTAACTATTTGTAAGCTTAGCTTTTTTTTTCCCAGGACTTTATATTTTATAGTGCAGGAATGTTTGACAGTGATGCTGCTTTCACATCTGCAGCTGAGAGCAATGATTGAAGCCCAAACGCACGACTGTAACTGTGACTTTATTAACGCCAACCAGATGGGAATCTGATGTGGCCAAAGTCACGTTTATGTTTTCGCTCACCAGCCTTGGGTTCAGCGTCACGCTGGCGTTTCTGACTCACGCACATGTCCAGTGATGTGCATCTTAACACCCCTGTAAGTAACCCGTGTGTGTGCCGTGTTGTGTTGTGGAGCTACTGTACAGTGCATGGTGAACCCAGGCTGGAGGCGAAGCGTTCTCTCGAACAGCGCAGCATCGCTCGACATGAGCAGCATATTTACAAATCTGTGACTTGATGTCGGCACCTTTGAAAAACCTTTTTACCCTTCCTGTAACTTTCCTGTTAACTCATGCATCAATAAAACAAACTTACAAAACGTTTTGTGTGTTGCTGTTTGATTGGATTTTTCCTAATAATAAAAAAAAAAAACAGCAGTCAAACATATCAAATATCTTTATTAAGTGTGGTTTATACTCTTCAGTGCTCTGCTTTGAGGGCACATGGAGACCCAAGTCAGTTCTGAAATATCAACAAAAGCATTTAAAAATAGTTATTTGCAGATGTACATTAACAACCTTGTTGGAATGGCAAGTATCACAAGTAGCTTCAAGAGAGAATTATGTTACATTTTATGAATTGTGGAGGGGGAAAAAAGAGAAAGGATAAAATGATTCTTGCGCCAGACTAAAGATGATGAGAGAGGTGACTGTTCCGTTATGTGACAGAGGACATAAACTCCTGATAACACGACTAAATCCACTGCTTCCTTCCTGAGACACACGAGCAATCTCAATATCTATTCCTTGAGCTATTTCCGCAAACAGCAAATCTCGGCATCGATCAGTCCTTCAGCATCCCACACATCTGCCAAGGACCCGATAAGTAATGACGGAAAGAGGCTTTTCAGGCTCCAGATTGTACCGTAGATTTGCTAATGATCCTCCATTGTGCTCCATGAGGAGCCTCTTCTGATGCTTCGTGAAATGAGCTAAAAGATCCTTTCACGAGTTCTGAATACAGATTCTCTGCGTGCGTGAAAAGAGCTTAGACACACCAAGAGTCTTTAAGACGTGGAGGATCGTTTTAAGTCTACCTCAGTCAATGCAATGATTAATAATGGATGAAATGACTAATGTGAGGCAGATTAAACTGTAGATCTTAGTTTCTACTTGAAGATGGATCTCTTAGAGTTCTTTCAACTTCACAGCCACAGGTTCACCATTTATAAACTCCACTGACTGTTCTGTGGATGTCTGTGTCTTTATTTATATATATATATATATATATATATTTTTTTTTTTTTTTTAGTAGCACAGTGATGTCTTTATGAAAAGCTCTGATGAACTTGATGCAATTCCCCTTCAGCATGTGGCAGACAGATAAAAGGGTTCAACAGGTGGAAGTCATCAGTTTCCTTTGAAGGGGAGCTGAAGGACTTTGAAGTGAGGTCTTGTTGATAGGTTATTAATAAATAATATCTTACCTGCAGTATGAAACTCTCTTGCCATACTCATTTAATCTTAATCCTGATTAGTTGCTCTCAGAGGCTGAAGATAATGGCTAGTCAGAGAGGAACAAGGACCAGACTTCTACCATCTCTAAACATCTCCAATTTCCTGAATGTCATGTTTACAAAAATTCACTTCTGTATAAGAATATATAACATATAGCTACAGAATTTTATTTCATCCGTCACCGACTCTGGTCAGATACACTGCAACTACTTGTCTGAATACGTTTCAAACAGGAACATCATTGGGGTTTCTACCCCCATGAACCTTTTAATGATGATCCGATCATCAGTTTCTGTATGAATAACTCCCAAAGCAAACATTATGAAGGTTTAAAAAGGTTTGGCATGCAGCCTTCGCAAAAACAAAACTGGTGTTTTTGAGATCTGAGTATTTCAAGATGTTTCATGTCATGAACTCTTGAACAAACTATTAGCTTTAACCGGGACCATCTGATTTATATTAAATGAAGAACCCAGCAGATAAGATACGACCTACTGTAACTTTGAGGGAAAACTTGTCCATTAGTATGCTCAAAGAAGAAGAAAAAAAATAATCTTCTCAATTTTAGACCGCATTAAAATTGGTACCTGCCACCTTACTACAAACAGTGGATACAATAATAAATACATCATGCAAATTAGTTTTAAGACATGTCTCAACCTTGAACTCCCAATATCCACCAATGGGATGAAAAGCATACATATGATCTGCTAGTTTAACATTTTAAAAATAAAAGTAAAAGAACAAATCAAACAAACAAAAAACACTGGAGTGTCAGGATAACTAAATCATAATAACACAAAACACCTAAGCATTCACTGATCAAGTTTCTGCTGTCACTTTATTAACAAAACCATCCCATCCATGTTCACATGAAACAGCTGACAGGATTTGATAACGTGGCTCATCTTTACACCGAGTCTGCATGATGCGCTTTGGAAGTGAGGGAGGAATCGGTTTTAACACGGGAATCAAGATGTCATATGGGCACAGAAAACAGAACCTGCAGAGATTACACATATTCTATTTTACTGCAAATGTAAATATACACTAATGATCCCAAAAATTGGAATACGAATCCACTCCAGCAGAATGTTTCTCATCGTCTTCCACTTACAAATAAGGCAAGCTTTAGTCTAAGATTAGATGATTCCAGCTGCTATTCACAGGAAAGCTGCACTCCTGCATCCACACGTACAAATGGGGGAAAAAAAACAAAACAAAAACAAAACAAAGATTGACTTGTGCAATTCAGTGCAAAGAGACATTTCTGATGCACAAATGTGTGTGAAGAGGGAACAACTGAGGAGGGATGGTGAAAATGAACAGTCGTACGAGCTGATGAAAATGAACAGTCGTACGAGCTGAAGAACTGCTCAGAAGGCTTTTAGTGGGTCTTCTTTATTTTTAAGGCCTTTACAGGAATCCAGATGTGACCAGGAACAAGTCAACATCTCAGCAGCTGGGGCTACATTTAGTCTGGACTACTCATCCAGAACCTCAGTGTGCCGTTTGTCAAATTCACCTCCGCCTGTGAGAAAAATTTACATCCTAAACTGAAAAATCATGATCTCTGAAGGTAATCGCACAAGCTTGAGCGCAGACCTGCAACCCGATGCTTATACTGACTTCGCTGGTTACTACAGAAACCAATCATCAACCTCCCAAAAGGTAGAGAGTGGGTTAGCTGCTGCCTAGCAAACGTCTGACAACTACATCACAGACGATCCTCACCCCATCAGGAGGCCATTTTAGTAACTTTCTTCAGATTAAAGTGTAGGAACCGTTACGACTGACATCATCCAAGCCCAACCGGTGATGACTTACTGATGGGAAAAGCTCCTGAGATAGTGACTTAAGGCCAGCTAGTGAAAAAGAAATCAGAAAACGTTTTAAGCATCCACTACACGCAGAAAGGAGAAGAATTTACAGGTGAATATTTCTTTAAAGTAGCCTGGGATTAAGCAGGTAGCAGGAGCTCATATTTACAGCTATGGCAGGTCGGCAATGGTGAACTAGCGTTACGGTGCAAACATAAAAAAAAAAAAAAAAAGCATCGGATATATTCAGTGTAAACACTAATAGCAATACCATTCCTCCCCCAGGAGAGAACAGAACACACATGCACACAAACAAACACACACACACACACACACACACACACACACACACATCTTTCATTGTGCTTAGGGTTCAGTTTGAGATCAGAGCAACAGTCTAAATCAGTCAGACTGACAGGTAGCAAAATATGTTACAAGAAGACGAAGAGATGTGGAGGGGCTCACACGCGTTCACCCAGAGCGGGTCTGGCTGGAGCGGCGGACCCCAGGCGCGAAGGCAAGGTGGGCTGTACAGAGGGGTTTCCATGACACTGGGAGAGTGGGGGAGGGCTGGAGCCAGGCGAGGGTACCATGTAGAGGGCTGGGCCAATCAGCGAGGGGAAAAACCTGTTGCTAAGCTACTGCCAACCACCTGTGTCATGTCCCAGATCTGTGGAGATGGACATCATCATTAGCGTCAGGAAAGCATAAAGCAAGACATGATCATTGATTGGATTCATTACTTAGGCAATAATCCCAATTAAACAGAAAAACCATGAATGATAAAACTACACTGCGTGCACAATTATTCAGCAACTGAGCATTTTGGCCTGATTATCACTGTTTGGCATATTTTTCAACTCCAAGCTGGATAAACTTGAATAGTTGATGGATTTAAATGTAGCAGCTGATGTGTGTCTGTGTAATGAGGGAGGGTGTGGCCTCAACTTGTTTCAAGATGTGCAGAATTATTATCATTTTATAGATCCAGACCACACTGGCCTGGAAGTGGAAGAGTAATTATTGAGTCTAGTTTTATTTCTTGGGAGTGTTTGCAGGTAAACTGAAGCTCAGTTAACCTAAATATTTTCATTACAAGTTTAATAATGGGTGCCTAAATCCCTAGGCTTAGATGTAGAAGGACAATTTTCTGCAATAACAAAATTTAGAATGTAAAAGTGATCCAAATAGAACTTTTGTTACATTTTAAAGGTAAGTTATTTCTCCTCCATTAGCACATTGAGCAGCGCATATATGAGCATGATTGACAGCGCTAAGATACTCCTCCTGGCTCTGACTGGTTGTTTTTAACCTGAAGCTGTGCAAGTATCAGGGAGGGGATGGAAGAGCACAGTCTTTTCACAGATGATCTGTCTGTTATTAAACTGTGATGACATAGAGACCATTTTAACAAATATATTTAAAAAAAAATTCTTTATAAAAAGTTACGTACTGCACCTTTAAGAAGGTGAGTTCATAATTTAGTATAATTTCCATATTGGTAAAGAGATTACTTAATTCTAACCTGTGTAAACTCTTAAATTCTCATTTCTAAATCTAACTTTCTAAAGCTTGGGATGAGTTTTAGTTTTAGTTTTAGCTTCAGCGTCGGCTCAAAGCCCCTCTGTTCCAAACAGAACCAGCACACGCATGAATCATCTGGTATCAAAGCTCTGTTGTTGACCTTAACAATGCGGTCGCTTCCACAAGTGACCATCAGGCCTCTGGATGGGTCCATGTCCATGTGGGCGATGTTGTGTTTCCCCTCGTGGAACGTGGCCAGTGGTGTTCGGCTGCACACACACACGCGCACACACGCACACGATGACAGCGTTTTTAATCGCGGCCACACAGAATGAAAACACAAACACATTTAGAGAAGGCCTAGGCTTACTCTTCTTCTTTGATGGTGTCGAAGCAGGCGTCGCACACTCGCACCGGGAACTCAAAGCCCATGATCGGGAAGGTGGAGCGTTTAGAGCTGCATTTCCCACACACAGCCTTCCCACACTTCCTGCAGTGGTGCTGCACACAACACACACACACACTCAACAAACACATAGGCATCAGCAGGATTTACGACTGCGACTGGAGCCTCCCGTCCCCTGTGTGACACTGTGGTTGGTACCTGTCTGAGTCCCAAGGTCTTTGTGTCCCACATCTGCTTGATGTTCCAGAAGAAAGGCTGCTCACACTTCTGACAGGAGTCACTGTCTAACCACTGAGGTGCCTGCGCAGACACGTGCACAATAAGTCTAAGCATTAAACACAAACAACTAACCATAAGAACATAAAAGGAAAGAAAAAAAAAAAAAACATTTCCTCAAACCATGAAAACGATAACTGTCAGTGCTGCAACGGTGATGCAAACCTCCTCTCTCTGTGTGTCCATGTTCCACACTGCAATGCCTCCATCGGCTGAGCACGACAGCAGCTGCCTTGTGAACTGGAGATAACGCAGCGCCTGCACACGCTCACTGAGGGAGACGGAGGCTTGGATTATTTTCTACCGCTAATTCACATCATTTCAAGGTTTTAAAGTAGGGCGTACAGCGGCTCGCAAAAATATTGAGTCAGATTTTGTCTAAATACAGACACAAACTTCATATGTGTTTTGGTGGGATGTTATGTGAGAGGCCAAAGCAAAGCAGTGGAAGGTAAAGCATACATAGCTGCAAAAGTAAAATAAATAAAACAGAGATTTACACATAATTGCTCTTCAAGGATAAAAAGGTTGCTTTATAAATAAAGCATGTACTCACTTTCAAGAACTGAAAATCACGGTATACAAATGTTGAAAGCAATGTTATTCTGCTTCTATTTCTGTATTCAACTACTTTGTGTTAGTCAATTTCATAAAATCCCAAGAAAATTGTTGTTTGTGGGTTTCCAAAGAAACAAACATTCTCATATCCCCCACCTTGATGGATGAGTCATCATAAATTATGCGCTTGTAAAAGCATAGACACATCCAATATCCCTACTAGCTGATAGTTGGCAGACAGTGTGATTAATGGATTACTGCTCATTTCACACAAAAACCTGAAACACACATGCTTTATGAAACCTTAAAATGACACATTATGCAAATCAACTCGACGGTTAAAAATAGCCTTGTTTATCATGTGAAGAATTTACTGACATCTAGTGGTAACATTTCAGAATGCAAGGTCATGAACGAAGCGACAGAAAAAGGACAAAAATCCAAACCAATCAAATTCATTTGCAGATAAAAACATGTTTCTGCAGAAATTACTCATCTAACTTTTATCTTTGACCATACTATCTGCAAATCCTGCCACATTCTGTCATCAGTGCTGACAGGCTTTGTTTGATAATGTCTGTAACAGACAGGCAGGCAGGGAGGTGATGAAATATTTATGAGGACTGAGATGTAAAAACTAAAATAAGTCAGTGCCTGGAGACAACAGTTACCGACTCCAAGGGGATTCGCCTTTGAAGAAGATGGTTCGGATATTAGTGTTACAGACTGTAGTCATAAAACTTGATCAAAGAAAAGATGAAATCAGAGAAGTAAAGGTGATTTTTTTTTTTACAGTCTTGATCACAGACCAGCATTTCTATGGCCACCCTTTGCAGATCCAAAGAAAATTCAGTCCTAATGAACTTGTGCCGACTACAGAGGAACTTACTGATGTCCCTGCAGGAGAAGTGTCCGTCCTTTGCGGCCCCCGATGTCCCACATGATGATGCTGTGGTCTGAGGCCCCTGAAAAAAGCAGCCGCTGGACAGGGTCCCACCACAAGGTTCCTATACTACCTGCAAAACGTTAACAACTCATGTTAGATGGCTTCAATTGGTTTCCAGAAGCTTATTCAGGAAAAGATTTATGATCTGACCCGCTGGCACCACCCAGTGTCCACTGGGAGAACTGCAAGCAGCTCCAATCAAAGCGAAGGACCGCAAACTTTACATGTCGGAGCATTTTTGCTCGCAGTCCAGCCAAAAATTAGACATTACTGGTACTTTGCAATTATTTCATGAAAAATATGGAAAAACTGCTAAAATATTAATTTGCTTTTGCCCCTATATTTAACAACATTAGTTGGTTCTTAATTATTTTTAGTCAAAGCAATTGTGGAACGTCCAAAGAGCCACTTTGTGGCTCTGGAGCTGCGGGTTGGAAATTAATAATCGTAGAAAATGATCACTGCTGCAAGCCAAAATCTGGCCATTCATAAATAGTTCATCAGAGATGATCAAGACTCTTGAAGCAGTCATATGATGGGAAGCAGCCTGTGGCTGGTGGTCTGATTTGTATGGCAGGAAGGATCCTGTGATCCAGCTCCTTTTCAAAGCATCACTGCATAGTGCCTTGGGTAATGTTTCGGTGTTAGAGGAAGCTGGGGAAATTGCTTAATATGAGGGGAGTTGAAGTAAGTTGTCAGCTGTACACAATAAAACAAGAAAGCAGTACAAATGTCTTCGAGGTGGAGTTTTTTGGCAGTCTTACCGGTTGTTTCATATTTTTAGTCCATAATCAGTCCCTCCAGGATGTTGCGATGTTTTTATTGTGATTGATGCAACCTAAAATTATGCATTTTGCAGCACCTTTTTCTTTTTTTTTTTTTAAAGTTGCGTTCAAAGTTGCAAATTTTTTAAGCTTTATTTTTGCTGCACTTTTCCTTCTCTTTTTCTCATCAAGTTCTAATCCCTCCTTACCTGAGAAGACCCTGCATCATCATCCTGCTGCTGGCCTCTGCTCTAATGTCTCCTCCCTGACTCTCTGCTCTTTCTATTGTGACAATAAGGATTAATTTTAAATATGACAAACGCAGCAGTGGGTACAACTTCTCAACAGAAATTAAAGAGGACTGGGTTTAACCCTGGCGTTAACCGAATAGCAAGGAATGTTAAGTAGGCAACAACATTAATATTCTTGTCAACAAGCTCAATATGATACGCTGACATCGATTAACTAATCATCATTTGGGTAACATTATCCGCATGAAACGGCTGAAAGAGGACACAAATACAGAAACCTGTCGGCTACGCCCATGATTGTGTACACAGTATAAGCAAGTCCTTACAAAACAAAAGCATTCTGATTGGCCGGTAAGCAGAAGATATAGAAAACATTAAGGTGGTTGGCCAGATTTGCTGTAAAGTTGTGATGACTTCTGAAGATTGCAAGTCCTCACAAAGTTAGCGAATGATGACTGAATTTGCATTAATAGCATTAATAGCTGTGATCACAACTTCCTGGAGGGACTGCATAATCAACATTTAACGGGTCAACATGACTAATTTTAACTTCTACAGAAATGGACCACCATGAAAACAATAAAAAATAAAAAAATTTAAAAAAAAGTTTCAGGGAGACAGGTTTAACCTTTCCATATATTTTGCCAGCCTCATTTTTCCTAAATATTTGTTGCAGAGTGTCTGTACAGCTTGAGCTCTGATCTCGGCTCATTAAAATAAATCAGCAGCTCTCCAAATTATCAGAGACATCAAAGCACATGTCTGGATCAGAAGGAGGGACGGAGGTTTAACGCTGGGGTAGTTCCATGTCATCGGAGCGCATGGCAACATGAGAGTCCATCTGAGTGAAGAGCGGGCAATATGGCTGTGGTAAGAATCAGTTTTCTGACAATATTAGGCTTTCATCTGGTCACATGAGTCAGGCCTCCGCTTGCTTTTTAACAAGCTCATGTTCGGTCCAAGCCTGGCGCAGAACTCTTGGAAGTGTCGGTTTCACACAGCGAAGCATTCTGGTCACCATTTTTTTTTTTTTTTCCCCCCCCATTTGTCACAAGAACCCAGAACAAAATCTCATCTGAGTCATGCGTTTGTTCTTTGTTATGCCCATTTATCTGGATGAGGGACAATTTTCCACAGTGACAACAGTCCCCATCTGAAGAGCTGGAATGGGTCACTGAGCGGCTTGATGAGCATGAGAACAGCACGGTTGCCAGATCGGAGCTGAAAACAAGCTGCTGTGGGAGTTTGCAGAGCAGCACGTCTGATGGTATTTTCCATCATTCCCATCCAAAACGGAATCTGTACTTGAGTGGGTGGGGGTGCTTCTTGTTCCCCATTAAGATTTGGCAGCTCGGTTTAATGTATGCAGACTCCATTCCTAATGGAAGGCTGCAAAAGTTTTGCCAAAGTTGGGTGAGTGGAATAGATTTGTCTTTCTTTCCTCTTGCTGCGGCTTTTCCAACTTTTACACGTCATCCCCACCAACTTCTTGCTTTTCGTTCCTGATCATGGACACACACTGCAGCTGGATTATTAAATTTGCCTTTTTTATATTTAATAAATCAACTAGATTCATAAATCCAACTACATTAGTTGGATTATTGAATCTGTGTCTCACTTCCTTAATCTTTCCAAGCAGCTCAGCTTAGTCTTTAAATAACCTCATTAGGAACGGCCCATTGTTCAGCATTTTCCTTGATTCAAGTCACAACGAGATGCAAAAAAAAACAACAAAATCTCTATGCTATGAACCACAAGTCAGGAGTAAATTAAAATAAATAATTCAGGGTTTGCTACACAGTTAATTTCTAAATACGAGACTTTCTAGCTTCCACTTTTTGAAAAATTCTCGTAATTTTTAAATACAAGCATTCAATTACAATTCAATGTTTCTACAGAAGCCAAACTTTATGAGGCGATGTGAGTTTTCCAAAGTTGCCCTTGAGGTTTTCAAAAACTACTGACTGTTACTGTATTCAGCCCCTTTTTTTTTTGTTTTTTGTTTTTAGAAACACATTTTTGTATGCATTAAAATAAAACGGGGACAAAGCTTGTGAAACATGTTTTTTTTTTAAATATTAAAAAAAGGATTTAAGATTAGAATAAACTGCACCTTTACTGTGATGCATTATAAACACAAATAATAGAGTATTATGAAGTTGTAAATAACAATAATAGGCCTACATGTAAATTATTTCAGATGATTAGTCTTTTTTTTAACTCTGGAATGATTATACATGTTCTGCAGTTTTAAGTCACTGATTTCTTTCAGGTTCTGAGAAAACTGTGGCTGGATATTTGCCCAGTCAGAAGAGTTAAATTGAACTGGACCATTACCAGCTACAAAGCACAGAGTTTGGAAATGGAGCTGAGGTCAAACCATTTCGCCGCTTTGTCTGCTCTGTCCACTGTGAAACACAGACAGGTCTTCCAGTCTGTGTTTCAACTACAAAGTTGAAGTAGTTAGAGATATGTTCTTTTTCTTTTTATTAGTCCTCCCACACCCTGCATACCTCTGTGCAATGTAGCAGTACCGAGAGATGTTCACAAGTCATTTTTTCCAAGTCTAAGTTAACTGAAGTTTTTAAACACTGAAATAAACATTTTCTCATCAGAGCTATTACATCTAGGCTATGAACATGTCTTTCAATCTTTGAATATTTGAAAACAATTACATCATTTTACATTTAATTTGAAATCCAGAGACGCAGCTAAAAGCTGATTTGTATTACAATTTTTTTAATGTATAAAAAAAAAAAAAATCACTATTTCAACTACGGGGGAAGCTGTTTCAAAGCTCAATGATTCACCTTTAATAAACCTGTCTTTTTACCTTCGTGGCCTTTCAGAGTCGTGATGGTGGAGTACGTCTGCTTCTCCAATTTCAGCAAAGTGATCTGTCCGGAGTAATCACCGATGAAGGCGTGCTGCGTCTCGTGATCGTATCTGAGCGAGGGAGTCAGGGTCTGAACAAGCTCCACGTTTTATTACGGCTTACGCATCGCACAGAGAGCGTGTGACGGAAGGATACTGTAGGCAGGAGGCCCAGGAGGTGAAGTAGTGTCTCCCCAGCATGCTGCCGCTCTGGGTGCACATCCAGCTGACGCTCTTGTCATGGCCTGTGCTCACCACCCACTCGCTCTCCAAGGAGAAGACCATACCCGACACACGGTTCTGGTGGGCTACAGGATAACAACGAACACCAACACATAAGTACTAAACAGGCAAATGACATTAGAGTTCAATTCAATAAAAAAAAAAAAAAAAACTGTTTAAATCCCAGAGGGAAAATAAATGCTGTAACTGGTATTACATGATTTTCTTCAAAGAACGGTTATGTGCAGAAAAATCTCCTGTAGCAGTGTTATGTCAAAACTTTGTTTAATTTCAATCAATCAAGCAAACAATCAATTTTAGCTTTAAAACTCCCTTCATGATGGAGGCAGCTCAATGGAAACGCATAATAAAGGGTATTTCTGAACCAGGGTTTGAACCATCCAGGGTCACAGTCTGCAGGTGCAAATACCAGAGTTGTGAAGTAAACTGAAACTGGTGGGATCCTCCCTTTTTCTCCCATCTCTGTAAGAGGGCTGGTGGATAATAAAAGCGATGTACCTTCATCTTTTCTTCACTTCCCTGGGCTAGCCAGGGGAGTCATTGCTATATTCTTTGCTTAATTTCTTAATAAAATAAAAATCTAAATGCATTTTGATTCATTCTTGATTGACTCAGTGTTTCACCTTATGTAAGACTTATTTATTTCCTTCACAGCAGTCTGTATCGTGTTGCTGTGCTCATGTCTCCTGACTATTTGGTATGTTCATTGTTCTAGATCTTTTCTATTCCCTTCAAGTTGAACCCTGTCTGCCAGACTTGCGTATTGACCAACACCAAAGTCAGGTAATAATGTAGAACATTTATTAGAACACACCCAGCTGTATATTATGTAACCAGACTCTTCCATCTAAATTTAACTAAGATGGCTCTCTACTACAACGCCTACATTAGCTCTCGCCTTTGCAAAAAGATAAAGATTAATTGGACAGGACTTACATTCACCACATAAAACGGATGCTTTTGCTATACAGCAAACTTTGCTGTGCCAGTTCTTCAAAAACGGTTAAGAAGAAGTGGCCCATATTCTGTTCTCGTTGCTGATAACAGACTATAATGTTTGTTTTCTAGTCCAAGAGAATGGAAAAGAAACAACTAAATTTTTGCTTACGCCTTTTTTTAAAACCAAGAGATTTACAGATGCCGTTACTACAAAAGTTTACTTTTATTACAACTCTGCATGCTTAGTTTATTGTAGAAAAAGTTACATTTCACAAACCGATTAAATAACCCTCATTTCAACCATTTCATATTATTTCAATGTTTTATAGGAATAAAATTTATGTTCAAGAACATGGATATTTAAAATTAAGACCCACATAAATTCTAATAAACAAGCAAGTGAACCCAGTTGAGTCTAAATGTATCATCTTAGAAATTATGATTAAGCACTTTAATCAAACAAATTAAATCCAGATGTACCAACTTAAGTTGAAGTTTCATGAAACCATCAGTTGTTGCCCAGTGCTTGGAAATTGGATTTATCCAGAGGTGAAAACTTCAGAACAATTTGCAGCTAAATATTGAAAGCGTTGTTTTCAAGCCAAAACTCTGCAAATGTGCACTTTTTGAGAGCAAGTGGGAGCTAATGTCAAATTTTTAACTGTAATTACCACAAGGAACATAAAGTGTAACATGCTGTTTATCTTTTTAAACACACCATTACACTTCATCAGCAAAGCAAAGCAAAGAAGGGAGTTGTCTCTACTTCCTCAAAGTTTCCTAGATTAATAATTAGCTCCTACATCTGTGAGTTGGTGCTTCTATTACCTGCATGAGTTATTTTTTCAAAGTGGTTGTCCAGATATCCAGCAAAGACACATAGGCAGGACATTTAATCTCCAAACTTGTCTGATTTTAGTCTAAAATCTGTTGGTGGATCTAAAAGAGCCTCTTTTTTTCCCCCACTGAATTAAAATGACAGCTTGTCGATACAAAGCCACCAGATATGTGTTCAAATATCAGTAGGCACAGTCACATCCCGCATCTTATCTAATCTCACTGTGAGTCATGTGGATTTTGCTGCTTGGACTTGTCGGAAGTTGTGACAAGTGGAGAGACATTTACTCTCCAAAGAACAGCCTGACCTTCAGACTGGGATTTCTAAATAAATCAGCTCACAGTGATCTTGAAAAGAAACTGGAATTAATGATGAGAAAGTGTTTGGTTTATAATTTCTTCACAGATTAGGGTAATATTTATTCCCCAAATGTCAACAGAAAGCAGCACTTTTACATTCAATTATGTTGTATTACTGGAATTTTACTTGGAGATTTCAATAAGTAAAAACATGTCAGTAACGTCAACCCATTTAACCTTCATGCAAAGAGTACGAGAACGCCTTCAGCGTGGAAAGAGCCACTTCTGTCAGGCAGAGAAAATATGTTTAATCTGGAGAACTTTAAAACGACTTCAAATGACACATTTTAGGGCAGAAGATTCAACCACTTCACACAACAAAGCCATCCCTGAACATACCTTCTACGTGTTTTCCAGACTTCTGAGAAAAAATAATTCAATTAGTTTTATCTATTTCCAATCTAAAAAAATACAAAAAAACTGTAATTGTGTGGAAACTAAATGAGAACCATCCACCACTCTTGTGTCAGTGAGAATCTTAAAACTTACACAATTTAAGACTCTTAGGTTTACTGGATAAATGTTTTCAAATTAAAGGAGGAATTTCTGATATTTTATGGTACTGAAACTCCAACATGCTGCCACCATAAGTGGTGAAATTAATCTGATATGTAGAATAATCACACAACCGCCAATTTAAATACCCTGGCTTCATTTTGTTTAACTTCTCAATTAGGTTCATTGACATCTCTTTTTTATTTTCTTCAATAACAATGAGCCTAACTTTCTTTTTTCTGTCCTCACCTGGGTATGTTTTAACGTGGTTCATTTTGTTGAAATCTTCAGAGATGAGAAATTCCTACAAGAACACGCAAAAAGGAATAAAAAACTATCACATCAAATAAACATTGAAACAAAGATTTAAATTTAAAGATCATTGTTCTCCAATGTCACAAGTAGAGTTTGAGCTCACTCACCACAACTGCTCCATTGTCCTGACCAATGAAGATGCGTCTGCTGTCATGGTGGTATGACATGCAAGAGCAAGGCGCTGCGGGGATAAAGAAGCAGACATGAGCATCGAGGAGGGAAGTAGCTGCAGCGGAGTTTTGCTTCCACGTGCATTCGTAAGCCTAATCCGTTGTTTCTCTCAATAAAATGAAGGCCGTACTTACAGGAGACTGTGTGGTAGATGCTTGGCCAGTACTGACCACTGTCCCTTTTCAGCCACACTCGGATGGTCCTGAAGGTAAAATGTGCAGAAAGAGATCAGTCTAAACCAATCTGCTGACACCCAAGACAAAACATCCACAGCAAGAATAGAAAAACTTAAGACTGAAACCCCCAGAGTCAATACGTTTTACTGCAATTACAGCAATGTGTCTTTCTGAGAATGCTTAGCTTTGCTAATCTACAGCTGAAAATAGTTCATCCTTTATCTGAAGAATATCTGGGTACATCAGTTTGCTGAGGCATTCTTCTCACAGATTCGCTGTTGGCGTTATGTCTGGACTTTGGCTGGGCCATTCTAACAGATGAGTGCACATTGATCTGAACCGTTCAATTGGACTTCTGGTTGCATTTTTAGGTCAGTGAATCTCTACCCCAGTTTCAAGTCTCCAGCAACCAGATTTTTTATTTTTTGGGGTTTTTTTTTTTTTTTTGATTATACTGTAGTTAGGTCCATCCTGACAAGTTTCTCTGCCACTGCTGAAGTATTCCCACAGCATGATGATGCCACTACTCTGTCATAGTGCTGTCTTGTCAACAGAATCTAACACATGAGCTGTAGATCTCTGCAGCTCCTCCAGAGTTACCACTCTCCTCTGATTAATTTTCCAAATAAAGGGACAACCATACACTGAAGTTTGGTTAAAAATTAAACCATGGAGACTAAAAGTCAGTTTTGTTCAAGTGTATAAAAAATACCACTGCAATTATAGACTGGTGAGCCAATAAAAATCAGAATCCATACGTATTTTCTTTGAAAACTTCTAGCTTCCTCTAAGAGAACAAAAACAACTAAAGTCAGTAAAGTTGTTGTCTTATCTAAAGCGGCAGCAGTCAAAACCAATTTCATCAAGTAACCTGTCACACAGCCGAGCCACGACTTCTCCTTTTCTTTCTTACATCAAGTGGGTTTGATGTGTGTCGGAAATGGTTTCAGTTTTGTTCCACTGACCCTGAAAGGAGAGGGTATTTGCTTCCTTTACTGTTTGTAATAAAGTGTGACAGCTTCTCAGAATAATCCACTGAAAAATGACGAACCTACCCTGGTAAGATTATTTAGGTCGGGTCAAAGCGAGACCAAGGGGTGCGTTTTTTTTTGTTACCGTGATGCGTTCAGGTGCTGATCAGGAGAGTGTGACGTTCAGGAGGCAGAGTCCACTCTCAATATGACAATACTGAGCTGTAAATGTTGTGACTATCAACTAGTATTGCAAATATGCAATGTGATGTCTATCAGTTTGTTTACCACAACATAATTTTACTGCACATTTTTATGCAAAACAGTTGGTCCCCAAAGCTCTCTAAATCATAAAAACTAGATCCAGAAGATAGTTTCGAGGGTTTATTTTTACACCCAGCTACCCAAATGTCACTATCTTTGTCCAAACTGTTTTAAAAGCGACGAACACAAACAGGTTGCTATTTAGCGCTAAAGCTAAACTGAGGATAAGCGTTAGCTCTTTATCCAATTCCCAAACAAAAGCTGTTTCAGTGAGGGTGAATAATGCTGCCTTCTCCGTTTCAGACCCCTCCTTTCACCAAGATATCAATTTAATAACCAGTAAATAGACCTAGCTAGCTCTTGTTAGCTCGACTCCTCGGACTCACCTGTCCTCGCTGACCGTGATCACTCCATCCTCCTTCGGGATTAAAACGGCCGCGTTAACCGCGTCCGAGTGTCCCTCGATCTTGTTCAGGAGGACTGGTCTAGCGGTCTGGGGCCTCGAATGAATTTCTGCAGCCATGGTTTCACCTACCTAGCAAGCACTATTTTCCTTCAGAGGATTTTTCCTTCTCGCTCGCCAGCAGAGGAGGATCAGCTGACACCCAGAGCCCCTGTCAGGATTACCGTAAAGACTGCTAGAGAGCGCAATCGGGATTATCGTAATTACCCCGAGAAAGTTACAAACGGATTCAAATTGTAGTCAAAAAAGATATAGAGCGTAGATTAAATCAGCTAGTTTTTAACCATAGCTGCCAGACTTTCCAGTAAAAGCACTCTAACACTGTCTTACTTACCAACATAACATGTTGTGGTCAGTTGTTTTATTTGCTATTTTGTTGTAAATTGTCACATACTGAAGTATTACCCTGCAAGAGTATTGCACATACTTCCCCTTTCTAACCTCATTTTCAGGGCAGGTTTCATTTGTTGTCTATGTATGTTCACACACTCATTGTTAATTTTGTAAGATAATATAAGAAAGTCAGTTAATGTTATTAATGTATCCTTTGAAAACGCTAGAATTTGCAGACTATACTTTTTCTCTAATTATATTATTACAAAGAAATAAAAAAATAAAATAAAAAAAACTTATGATCAAACTATCAAATCTCTGTCAGTAGATTAATGCTAAATGGATCTATGTTTGAGTACACTCTTTACCAGAAACTGAGCATGGGCAACAAAATATGGTACATTTGAAAGTTTCTTGCCAGAACTACCACTTTGGTTGTTGTCAGACTTTACTAGAAGAATTTATATGTTCAGTGTTTTGCAGGAAAAACTCACTCCTTTAATCTATTCTCACATATTGTTACATTACAAGCTCAACCTTCAACATTTAAGTTTTTTTGTGATAAACACAAAGCAGAGCATAAATGCATAATGGAAAGAATCAATGTATGCAGGTTTTTTTAACTTTTTGTTTAGCCAATCTTAAAAGTGTGGTGTGCATTTGTATTTTCACACCAGTCTGTTGGTATTCAGGCTGTTTCAGGTTGCCTTACCTATAGGTCAGCAATCTTTTGAAACCTGGAGCAGGTTCCTCCCACCAGGACTGATCTGTATTTAGCTCTATCCTTCTTCCCATCAGCTTCTCTGCTGCTGCCTCCAAGTTTCATCCTCAAAACAGTTAATTCAGGATAATTTGCTAGTTTTCCACTTCATGTTTCGCACACATTTATATTAACACTGTTGAATTTTATTTACCAATTCTGAGACTTCTGAAGAAAGTTGACTGCACTTAATTTACAGGTGTTAAAGGGGACCAAATATAAATGGTAAACTTCAGATTTTTATTTGTAAAAATTGCTTGAAACCATCAATTCTCTTCCTTTTACATCAGATTGTACTACTTCAAGTGTGTCTATCGTACTGAAAGAGTCAGAGTTTACACTGTGAATACTTTCTCAGTGAATCAGAGATGCTATGCTTCTCCGTTTGAGAAGCAGAGTTTTCTTTTATGCTTCTCCAACAAGAGTTTCTCTTATTCAATGTGCTTTGGTTCAGTACAGATGTGATCGATTCCCAATTTGATCCTCCAACTATTTTTGCATAAATTAACACCATCGGTCAACAGTCAAGAAAAATAATCATTATGCCCTTTTCCAACAAAAATGTTTTACCACAATAACAGCAAGGCACAAATTAGTGACGTTATAAATTTATGTAGTTTAATTTTGTTTCCACATGTGAAAGAACAGACCTTCTCCGTAAGGAGAAAACAACTTTTAATGTAGGCAATAATGCACTCTAAGTCTTGATGGCATCACCATAACGGAAGAGGGAAACGGGCAAACCGGAGTTACATGACTCGAGATAGAAAAGTTTAAACTGAAACAGAGACACCATAAATAAAAAGATCATCATACTCCAGAGTTAAGAAATTACACATGTGACATTTAAAGTCTTTTAAAAAAAAGTGATAAAGCCAAAAAAAGTACACCAAAAAATTAAAACAGCAGGAAAACTTAGTCTGCAAAAACATGTTGGAAGGCATGTTATGCGTTGCAGAAAAATCAACATAAAAAGCAATATTTAAGACAAATATATGTCCACATTGTTCATAAGTCAACAGCCACAGCACATCTGTGTGCTTGTGTGTTCATGCATGACAGTGTGTAAGCATATCAGGTGCTGCTAGATGAGCCAACAGGAACTGAAGGTGAGCTTCATGGTTGGTTGATCTGACCCATAAACAGGATGGTCCCTGCAAACAGAAATAAAGACGGTTCACAAATATCAGATACTGCTAATGCAAATCTAAAATGCACTCATCTATGTTTTGCGAATAAAACTGCATACCTGTTGGGTTATGTCTGATGAGGAACAGAAAAGGTCTGTCCACAGTCACCCAAGGGGGAGAGGAGCGAGCCATCAAGATAGCAGCTAAACACACACCACAACAACTCGGATTAGTGGGGCGTATAAACAAATACTGGGGATAAACCACGCAGATTTATGTCCGATCAGGAAAAAAAAAAACAATTAGGTATACTTACTGGTGGTAGATGCTGCCTTCGTCCCTTCTTCATTTACAATGATTTTGGATTTCTGCAGAGCCTTGGAGACGTACACCGGCTCGGTACCTGGGAGAACAGCAGCAGTTCATCTTACCTCAAAATAATGACTTCCTGTACGACAGTTTTTACTTCAAGCCACAAGATGGCAGTAGCGCAAAAGTTTCAATCCAATTCTTTTTGAAAAAAAAAAAAAAAAGAAAAAAAAATCTATATAGCACCACGTGGTGGCACTACAACCTTTTATTCAAAGTTGCATTTCCTGAGGCCCACCCTGATTCAGTTTTTACACTGAGCGGTGAGACTATTTCAACTTCTTACTGGCTCTCAGCAGTGATTAGGCAACATTTCTCCTCAGGTTTTTACACTTACTCATACCTAAATCAACCTGCTTCAAACACATTCATCCAACTAGTGTGTATGCATCACCGTCGGGTTTTCACTCACTGAGGTGTGTGAAGTCGGCCGCATCCTGACTGAACATGTCTGCTATTCCCAACGCAGAGAGAGGAGCTTTCAAGTCTACCTCTACATCTGCAGAAAACCTGCAAACAAACAGAACCATGCAGTTGTTCATTTCACCAAAAGCCACAGCTACGTGTGTGCATTTGTGTTTAGGACTTACTTTGGAATGAGCAGGCGGACTTTCCTCATGTGCATGAGCTTGGCCCAGCTCTGCACAGTGGCTGTGCTGATGTGTGGAATGACGCTGGACAGAGGCGTGTCCTCAGCGGGGACGGCGATCAGCATGCTGATGGTGTTGCCATGGTAAGGCAGTTCAATCACCCGGTATTTGACCCCCTGGGGAGTGGTGGCCATTCCTAAGAATACAAGAAGGTTTAGAAGTTAGCTTGAAGAGATTACAAACAAACAAACACAGAATACTGGTATATCATACTTAACATAAAGCTTTCTCCAATCGAATACTATCAATTAAAAGGAAGGGAATTAAATTGTCAATAGCAATTCTTTCCCTCTTTACGTCTACATTTATTTAGAGCGCTGGAAAAATTCTCGCAATTAAGATTAGATGGGGTTGAGGGGGGAAAAAATCTGTGGAATCCAGAGATAAGAAAGACCGTAAATGAGACGTAGGAACCGGGAAAAAGATCCAAAATTAACTTAGCGGCACAGACCCAGCAAAGTCACACTGGGGGACTAAAAAGAGAGAATGACGTGGAAGAACAGAGACTCTTTTCACAAGAGGCCAACTTTAAAATACCTCTAAGAGGTAATCAGGGTGTGAGTCACCAAGACATTGAGGGAAATTTTGAACCTTTAGCCTCATTTTTGCTTATTTTTAAAGCTCAAACGGGCATTCATTTGTCAATGAAAAATAACTCGCTAGTGGCCCAGTAGAAGACCGAAGACTGTCTGGCTATTACCACAGCACAGATTGACTGATTGATCTTTAAACTATTTCGAGAGTTCCAGCAAAGAATCCCTTCAAAAGAAAAGAAAAAAAAAACAACAAAAAAACACACACACCTTCACTTATTTCTAAATCAAGGTTTTTCATTTAATTCCTTTTTACTTCCATTTCATAAATTGATCCTCCTGTCCCAAAACATTGCTCAGTTTTTTTTTTTTTTTTAAATATGTCATTTTTAAATCTGCTGTCTAAGTATTTTCTCTTGTTTGTTGAAGCAGTTGTGATTTTTATCTTGAAAGATGCTATAGAAAGTTTTACTTGTGGAGGACAAATGGTCATAAAGAGGCACAAATCTAAGCAGCATCAAAGATGTTTATTGTTGGAGATAAAGTCGTCATAAAAAATATAAAGGGAACGAAAACAAGTGAGGAAAAAATGTGAATTAATTTAATATACTGAACTCGCAAAATTTCCCAATGTCAGGAACCTTCATCTGTTTCCATTAATTTTGGTTCCGACTCCCGTTCTGGCCAGCTGACTCCTATGACACGATAATACATCCTACATACATCATCATCCTAGCTGCTATAAAAATGGGAGCTCCGAATGTCCAGCAGAGAATTACATCCATCTTCCAGTGTTCTTATAAAAATTGACCTTTTTCAACTTTAAAACCTGCGCTTCAACAAACACCACCACCTAAAATATGCAAGTAGGGAGTTTTCTCACTTCCAGGCTCAGCTAGCTTAAAAGTTCAGAAATTGAAAATAAATCAGTATCTGATTTATTGTGTTCATTTGATAAACTATAGCGGGTCAACACCTTAACCCAGGTGTTAACGCCATTGAAGTTAAACTTCCAGTTTTGCTCTGACTGATTTTCTGATTTCTGCTAAACTCTAGTCCTTTTCTCTCTTTATATACACACACTCACGATTATAGAAAAGGAAGTATATTTCTACTGTAAACAGGGCTAATAAGAGCTTCCAATGATTTATGATGAGAATAACAATTTACATTTTAAATGTTTAATCTTCTTGAGTTAGAAAACCGCCAAGAGCTGGGGAATGCATCCAACATGTGACAATGTTGAGATATTTTTAGTTTGTATTTATAAATGTCAGCATCTCAAGCAACAAAAATTAAGAGGATATATTAACATGGGCTCAAAAGGGCATTAAAAGGTTGCTTATGCCACAAGCTCAGATTTAGGAGTCAAAACTGCAAACTATTTTTTATGAAATGAGATTCTAAAATTATAAAAGCAAATATAAACAGCTAGGAAGTGACAAACATGCATCTTCTTTTGTGCCCTCTCCTTTTAATTGTATAAATTACTCTGTCCTTCTACTTCAGCTATTCACCATTGATGAGCCATCAAAACAAACATTGAAGTTTGGTGTTGTAAAGGCTTGCAGGGGTTTTCAGGGGCCCTGAAAACCCCTGTAAAGGTGCTGAATGTTGTTTCTACAGCAGAAATGACGGAATCTTGTGCTTTACAGCTGAACATGGCCTCAGTTTATTACAGTCGCTGGATGAGAATCTATCCCCCGCACTCACTGTGCCACCACAGCTCTGACATGTCTAAATATAGTTGACTGACTCGTGCATCATTGCATTTCACACAAAACTAAAAACATCCTGTGCATGTAACACGTCTGAGCCTGCAATGCTTTACAACTATCCACAATCTGGACCATGAATCACATCCTGACTGTTATTCCACCACAAGAATAAAATTAATATAGTAGAAAATAATTAAATTAGCAAATCTGAAGTGTACAGTCGAACTTGCAAGGTACCAAGATCGGGCTTCAAAAATAAAAGGCCACTTTTTCCCCCCACTCCAAGTTGATATTAAAATAATTTAATGTTTCAGGACTAGGGCTAATGCAATTAATCGGATTAATCATGATTAATTTTTGAAATCATCAACTAATCTAGGAACTGATTAAATGTTAACAGGAATATAGCGATTTTAAAAAAATACCATTTGCTAAAACAACAACTTCTTGTTTAGCTTAATTATGCCAAAAATGTACAAAAATATGAATTTTGCATTAAAGATGTTTTTTTAAAACAAAAACCTTCTTTGCCTTGAAATTCAGTCTCCCCAGAACTCCTAAAATGGCCATTTATGTAAAAAATAAAAATAAAAAAACAACAACTGTTTGGCACATTCGCAGTGTGTTTGCATGTCATCATTTCATAATGAACTCCAGCTGCTTCTAAGCATGCTCACTCACCTAAGTTAAAGATGGACAGCTGGGACATCATTGACACTTTGTATACATTTCCATCACCGCCAGTGAACGGCCTCATCTTCGTGTTGTTGGGCTGGAAACCCGACTTCCACGAGCCTTTGAAGTAGATGGAGTTGAGAGCGACCAGACGGGTCAGAGTCGAATCCAGCATGTCTGCTTTGATCAGGTTGGTGATGTGGCCTGCCCAAATACACAATGGTAAAAGAACAAAGATTGATAAAAGAAGAAAAAAAAAAAAAAAACCCTGTTTTGTATTCAAATCATGTTGGAAAAGGAAGTGATGCTGCAAACTCATTCTACCCAGAACTATTCAAGTAGCATAGCTTTAGCTTCACCCGTTTTGTTTATTTGCATCTCTTAATGCATTTCTAATATAAAAAAAAGTTTTAAGGGTTTACAAAAAAAATCATTAGAACGGCAATCATTTTTATAAGATTTGTCAATTAATCCTCAGAATAATCCATAGATTACTAAAATAAGAATTAGTTGCCGCCCTAAAAACAAACTTTACTCTAATAGGAAATATTGTAATGCATTGAAACTACAAATTCAAATTAGATCTGTAACAAAAAGCAACAAATCTTAAACATAATCTACACAACTGAGTCTTCAAAAAAAATCTGTATAGAGGACTCTACCAACCGAGCACGACCCCTACCTTTGGTCTTATTCCTGACCCACTGATTGATATAATCAGCTGCTGCAGTGGGGTTGCTGAAGTCCAGGCTCCGGCTCTCACACTGGAAGTTTGCTTTATTGGTGGCCATAAAGGTCTCCTCCATTGGGAAACCGTTCTGGCTGAACATGCCGTTGGTAATCTGCACAAGGTCCTGGTTTGACTTGGAAGTCAGATTTTTGTGCAGCTTCTTCAACATCTTATAAGGACCTGTGCACAACAAGTGTATTTAATCTTTGGATTGATATTAAATAATAGTGATTTCAGATCATAAAGGACTCAACACCAAATTCTTCTGTCCCTCCACACCGTTTTTCTTGTATCGCAGTGCACTGATGATTTGCTTCCTCGTTTCCCCCTGGGCTCCGGGCAGCAGCATGCCGAGGATCGAAGCCACTCCATGGGGTGAAAGCACCACGTTCTCTAGAGGCTTTGAGCGGACTACTTGCTGGAACACCTGTATGCCCAGATCGGAGCCGCGTTCGCCATATGAGGGGGCTGCGGACAGCACACCCTCATGGGCGCAAAGGGTCACCAGTGCATACAGGCAAAGGAAGGAGACGTGCTTCATTTTGTTCTCAGAAGTACCTTGAAAGAGAAATAAAAGCAATGAATGAGGTTATTTGATTATGCTGCTCCTCATAGAACAAACATGAATCTACCACAACTTGCATTCCTCAAAGTCTCCATGGCCACTCATTCCTTTCACATAACTCACTCCGGTTTTCTTGGTAATAGTTAATTATCGCAAGCGCTCATCATCCTTTGAGGAGCAAAACCTTTTATTTAGCACAGCTGAATCAGAGTGATGAGAACAGACCCACATTAAAAGGTTTTCTGTTTTACTAGGCTACACTAAATCTTTAGGGCCATCTTAGGAAATCTGTTTCAGCCTGCTCCACTGATCAAAGCAAAGTAAATATGGTCACAAGAGCTAGACTTAATGCCTGCCGGTGATGAGCAATGAAAGGACGCTCAGCTTTACTGCAAATATTGCTGCTTGTCTTGTGTAACACCTACATGATTGGCTTGTTTGCCTTTTAGATGATAATTTATCTTTCCTCAAGGAAAAAACTAAATGATGCCCCCTTAAAGGGACACCTTTAATGGGAAACTCAAGATCAGGGTCAGCCCCAAAAGTAATAGAAATAAGTTGCTGCTTTGAGCCAGTTCAGTGTTTCCAAGAGTGCTTGAAGTTTCACTCAAAACAGGTTGACGAATGCATATTTAGAGCATGATATTGATCGATTGAGATTTAAAAAAAAAAGAAAGAAAATCTATTGATTAGATGGAAACGCTGCAAAAGGACAACTTAAAATACAGCTATCTCATAATGTCTGCTGGTTGTGTCTGAACTGTGATCATATGTCATGGCTGTGTGTAAAACATGCCCAGACATCCCAAATGAAGCAGTTTGTTTTCCAATAGTTTTTCTAAAAGACTCACCATACATGACGTTTTCAAGTGATATTTACCAGGAAATATGGTGACTAGACCGCTTCGTCATGAAAAACCTATTGCGTCACAGTCAGTTTGAGGCAGCCAGTGCAGTCTACTTAGTACTGACGTCCCATGTCATTTTCCCACTCTCTCCAAACTGTTGAATACTAAAAATCTGATCTACACGAACGGATTTACACCTAAAGTTGTTTTATTCAACCCTTTTGAAGAGTCCATTTGTGTCTCATGAAATATGCAGGATTTAGAAATGATGTCAATATTCTAGAAATATCAGAATCACGCAAGAGTCTACTTACTCTAAAGCAGGGGTGGGCAACTCTAGGCCTCGAGGGCGGTCTCCAACTTTTAGATGCATTTCAACTTCAACACACCTGAGTCAAATAATGAGGTCCTTAGCAGGACTCTGGAGAACTTGACTGCACTTAGGAGGTGCAGTTAAGATTCAGCTGTTGGATTCAAGTGTGTTGGACCAGGGATACATCTAAAAGTTGCAGGACGCCGGCCCTCGAGGACCAGGATTGCCCACCCCTGCTCTAAAGGGAAACCACACAGGACTGATGTTTACAATCAGATATGCTAACAATGCTGAACGCAATAACCAATACAAAAGGCTAAAGATGCTTTAAAAAACACCATCTGTCATTTTCTCTTTTTTAGAATAAGGAAATTCTGTTTCCATCCAGTCATTTAACACCTTCTACTCCCACAGTGTGACATCGCCTCTGCTCCCAATATAAATAATGACCAACTGCAGAAAGACTTTTTATAAGACTCATACACAGCTACAGTACATTATTGAATGCCTTAATAATCTAAGCTGCATGTAATGGATCATTTTCCACTCAAATATCATCTCAGACTACAGTTATTTAATTGATCATGTAGAAAAATGAAGACTTTGTAAGATGGTCAACGTTTCAGATTTTGAGGTGTTAAAAAATAATGAAGATGCAAGCTTTTTATTAAGGAGTAAAAATATGTTGTGACTTTAGCTGAGTTTTTTCTTTTAGTTTCAGAGTTAGATTGTTCTTATTTAAGAGATTGTAAATCATTTTTTGAAAATATTTACAAGAACCCTTTTATTTTTAAGGCATTCATGTTTTGTAATCAGTAGACAATTAGGAACTTCAAAGTTCTTAAAGAGAAATGACATTTAGTTAAACTTTGTATCAACATATCAGATCTTTATAGATTGGTGATTTGGAAAAAACACCAGATCAGCGCTAATTTATAAAATACTAAACATATATAAGATCAATCATTATAAGAGCAGTTATGTGTAAAGCTCTGGCAGGGAAGTTATCTGGAAGAAGTGGGGACCCAAATGAATTCCTGCTTAGGGCTCTATAAAAGCTGGGACCGACCCTGCTAATTTCCCAGAAAAATTGGATTTGCTCCAGTAAAAATAACCTATTTTATTACAAAGGCTAACAATTTACCCTGACCATCCCGCAAGGCATTAATTAAAACAATGCGTGAGAACAGCAAGGGGGTCGAAGAAGCTACTCAAGAGGAGGAGCCCACTTTCTCTTTGAACAATAACAATTCAAGTCACGTCTATAGGCAACTGTTTGCTTTAACAAAAAAAAACAAACATAAAAAAGACCTTTGTGGGTTGTTGTTAAAACAAATAGCTGATCGATGCAAAATGCAGACTGAAATCACAGAAAATTAGCATATCAAAAGTCAAGAAAAAAAAGTGAGAAGTTAACTTTGTACGCCCACTTTAGCTTAAAGCAACACAGCAGCACATATGATATATTCTATATCCTTTACAATTTCAAGAGGGCAAAGTTAACAAACGGTTCTCCTTACCTTCCGTGTGACGTTTTCGTTCTTCGACTTATCCCCCAGGTGATACTGCAACCTTATATCGGTCCGTTACTAACTTAAGTCCAATCGAGAAACGACGGTTCGACCGTAATATAACGTAAGAAACAACGTGCGTTTATTCCCGCTAACCTGAACACTACAACTGAGCTCACCGTTGCTTTGAAAGAGGAATTTATTGGACTGAGCTCCGCCTTCTGGTCAAACAACCGAGCACGGAGTGGGAGCGGCGCTCTCGCTTATTGCGTCAAACGACGAGTTATATTACCACTACTTCCTCTAGACCTCCAAAATAAAAGCACGTTCATACTGCGTTTCCTGGAAGTTAAATGTTCGGATTCCAAGTAGGAAAAGTGACTCCCATAATCGTGTAAGAAGAATAAACAGTATGATGAAGACTACGAATTAAACCAGTCAAATCAGGGATACATTTGTGGAGAATTAACAGATTACAAAACAATACACAAAGCTGAACATCTGACAGAGACTTCCTTACTCCTGCTGATCCATTATTTAATGTAGCTAAAGGTGAACCTCAAAAAATCCAAAAGGTGCATAATGTCATCTTTCAATTTTATGAATACCTTGATCATCCGACAGTCTATTTGCAAGCAGGCCTGAGTAAATTCCACACCCAGACCATCGGCATCTGCCAACTCTGTTATTCACCTGATAGGAATAGTGATTCAGTTCCAGTATTTGTGTTATCTTGTATTCACTTTTAAAATTTTTCTGTCAGTGAGCATAAAACAGATTTCAAGAGGACAAAGTAACTTTTCTTGGTTGAGAAGGAATGTGCTTTAAAACATCACTTTTGCAGCAACTGTGTGTAAAAAACCTAAGAATCCAGTTTTACAGCATGAGGCACCAGTACAGGGGCTTAGTCCAAGCTAAAAATGTTGGACTAAACGTTGTGTCTGGCTGGGATGAATTAAAAACAAACAATGCAGAGCAGAGCTGGGTCAGCATGTCTGTGTTTTGGATAAATCTCAGGAGATGGCCAGAACAAACAATAAACATGCCCTGTATGATAACCGTGCCTTGCTAGGCTTTCGCAATATCCTATTTGAAACAATGAGGCAAAGGCAAAAGTAGGGAACAGTGCATACCGATCCGGTCTTTGCAACAAATCATGGTCCTGATGGCGATAGAACACTTCCAAAAAGCAGAAAAGACTATCTTTTTCTTGTTTTGATGGTTATGGCTTACAGAAAATGAAAACCCAAAATTCAGCGTATCTGAAAATTTGCATACTGTGACAAACATAATAAATGGAAACACATTATGTCTCACCTTAATCAGCAAATTAACTCAAACACCTGCAACGATTTCATGACCCTTTAAACAGTCTCTGACTCTGGGTCAATCGGTTAGACATTCATGGGTGAACACTGCTGATACGGCACCCTTTACAAGGACAGTAAACCACACAAGGTCATTGCTGAAGAACCTGGTTGTTCACAGAGTTCTGCAAACAAAAATATTAACAGAAAATTGAGTGGAAGAAGAAAAAAAGAGTGGTAGGAAAAGATGCAACAGCAAAAGGCAGAAGCACAGCCTTGAAATGACTGTCAAGCGAAATCCAATCCAGAAGAGCCAATAAATTAGACATTTGTTGGTCTAATGCAATATTTTGTTCTCAGACACTAATTCTGGGGTTTTCTTTACCTGTAAGCTATAATCATTAAAATTGCAAAAAGTAAAAGCTTGACATATTTTATTCAATGTTATCTGAATGAATCTATAAAGTTACTGCTTCACTTTCTGAGATGACTGGCAAGAAATATTGCACTTTTACACAATATTCAAATTTTTTGACATGTACTGGTGCATGGTGGTTGGCCACGTTTCCCCGTCAACACAAAAACTGAGTCAGGTCCCAGCTCTAAAATGTTGCCTGTCTCCATTCTTCTTGTTGCAACATGAGAAAACAAAGGATGAGTGTGCATTGGTTATTGTTGATCAACTTTGTGATAACCCACATTTTGAAATCTACAGAAATTTCCTACTTCAAAATGATGTTCAGCAGTTTGAATTATACTGAGATGGAAAAACAGCATGATCAGTTATACTGGTACGACCAACACAAAGTGTGATACCACATATTTTATTTAAAAAGCAAACTATATCATGAAAAAATGTGGTTTTTTTGTAAACATTTTTTTTTTGTCCCTAACCAGGGGGTTGTCAGACTGCTAAACAGCATGTACTTCTTCTACAGTGTCACACAATACACTGGACTGAGAGGTAAAAATAATTAAAATTTAATATCAATAATAATTAAAAAAATGATTTCAAATTTTAACACATTAAAAACAAGAACTTTCCCCAATTCAAACTTGTGCAAAGGTGCATTACAAGACTTCAAGCAGCTGAAAATTTGGCAGTACAGTAAGAAATCAAGTTAGATTTTTCAGAAATCGTAAGCGATGCGTTTGCTTTGTAAAGCCGAAGGAGCCTTCAATCACTACTTCAACCACTGCTGGAGGAGCAGAAAGATGTGATCCCGAGCCTCAGATAGCTGGGGAAGATCTTGGCTCCTTGCTGGGTACATGTTAGCACAGTGAGCAGTTCCTGCATGAGGGGAAAAAACATGGCCATTAATGGGAGTGCAGAGGAAAATGTCAGCTGTAAAATTAAAAGACAGTTGCCAAAAACATTTAGACAATATTTATTCGTCTGCTGAGTTACTGGCTTTTACCGACTTTAATGATTCACAGATCAGTTCTGGGACGGATAAACACAGAACATTTCTTTAAACATTGAGAAGGAGCTGAAACCGAACACGAATGGGGAAGCAGAAAGCGCCGTAACTTTAAGGGACTTTCAAAGAGCTTGGGGAGGCTACTGAACAACAGATTTTAAAATAAGAACAGAAAAAAGCAAAGTTTGACTTCTTTAAAGCAAAGTATGTACGTTTGCCTGGAAAAGTGTTAATCCCCTTGGACTATTTCACATTTTGCATGTGTTTTTCTTTTAGAGTTGGCGAGACAGACCAACACAATGCAGTAATTCTAAAGTGAAAGTATCATTTTAAAAAGCAGCAAAGAGCTGAAGAAAAAAATGAAATCCAAGTTTTATATCATCTTAAGGGTATATTTTTCACAGAGAAAATTATAGCTCATATTCCAGATTCCTTCCCCGTTATATTGTGGAACACGAATCACACATGAACTGTATAAGTGTTGCTTTACACACACATAAAAGATGCAAAGCACACAGGGACTTAAACCATGTCTCAGACCTTAGTTAGGGAGAGTTTCATTGTTTTATTCTACATTGAATATTAACGGAATCACTGACGCTTCTTCTTCTAAAGCAGAAAATACTAAATAGACCGACAGACTAATGCATCTACAGACCTCAAACTCTTATTTTTTCCTTAAGCTCATTAAATTTGAACTTAATAAATCAGATTGATCAGTCATTATACCAACATGGTAGCAGATTCAGGTGCATTTCCTCACCTTTAATGAAGACAGAAGGGAGCTCAGCTGTGATGTCTGCAGTGATTCCCAAAGCATGCCACGGGTCGATGGACCCGTTGGGGAACACGATTCTGCTGGACTGGATGTCGTAGCCGCCGTAATACTCGTTGGTCTGGGCGACGGCCTCTGCCACCTCGTCAGCACTGATGTTGTAGAAGCTTGCACACTGTTTCACCTGATAACTGGATTCAAACGAGAGAAACAGACTCTGCATCTGGGAAACCTTGTTGTAGCTCATGAAACTGTGTACTTTGTTAGAGTTTTATATGACAGACCAACACCAAGTAGTTCATAATTGTGAGGTGGAAGGAAAAGGATGCACAACTTAAAAGCTACCAAGAAATAAACTTCTACTTAAAAATGACAGGGTGGCACTTCTTTCAATTAAACAGTGAAGAAGCCAATAAATCCATGGAAACTCTGGAGGAGCTGCAGAGATCCAAGAAAGAAAACTGTGCATCACTTCCCTTCTATTTCACACATATGTTCCACTTCGTGTTTTTTCCCTCTGTCATATAAAATATTATCATTGTGCTTCAACATGTGCAGATCCAATGTACGCAAGTGACATGAATGCTTTTGCCAAGCGCTGTAAACAACGCAGCGTCTTTTCAAAACCAGAAAGGAATACATTAAACAGTGCATGATGTATAACTAATAAAAGGTGATTGGGTGAGCAGGTGCACTGTACTGAATCATAATTATGAATCTATTAGGCACAGAGACAATGTGTGCTGCACTCACTCCAGAGGGAAGCCGGTGAATGGCTGGTTCGGTGAATCTGTGCTCTGGTAGAATCCAAATTCACTGCAGGTCTGATAGACCCACTGTCTCCCTGACAACACATATGCATAAAAAATTTAATCACTGCTGCATATCAACTTAGTTCTGCGAAACAGAGGCAGAAACAACAGAGAGCGGGCAGACCGAAGCTTAGCTTTAATGGCTATTAGAAAACAAACAAAAAAAAAAACAACCATGTCTTTTTAGTCATCCAGCCTTAATGAAGAGAGGAAAGAGCTCAGATGAAGTTGAAAGGGTGGCTGAGGAAGTTTATGCGGCTGGATCACAATGGCCTTCTGGGAGGACAGTTTATTTTTCTAACAATCGGTCCAAGTTACAAAGCAGAGTGGAGGCCAATAACATCCAGTGAAATGCTGAAAAATATTCCAGATTAAGGCTGTCCACAAACATGGACGTACAGCATTCCACGTTTCTAAAATTTCATTTTCAAGACAGATTCATGTTTTAAGACAAAGATGCTGACCTAAATGTTGTCCATGGATTTATTTAGAGGTTTTTCCATGGTAAAGAAATCCCATTTTAGGTTTTCTGCCAAATAAGACCTTGTTGTCTTATTTAGACATTACCTAAAAAAAGACTTTCAGCTACACCCAAATCTTGGTTCACTAAATGACAAAAACCACATCCTAACAGTCATGTCTCCAGAAAGGCTCTTACAAGTCCTTTTGGCTGTTTATGGAAAGTTTTACCATGACATTGTAGTTGTGTACAAAACACACACATCCTGTATAAAATAGTGCATTTGTTTATATATATATATATATATATATATATATATATATATATATATATATATTATATATATACATACATACATTAAAAAAAAACATTTTACAAGTATTCATACCCCACTGTTTACATTTTGACACCCATAGTACACATATTGAGAGCAAAGCTGAGTCTTTTTGCCTTCATGTGATGTGTGAAGGAAAACTAACGCCATCTATACTGTAGCACATGGCGGTGGCAGCATCATGCTGTGGGGAAGCTGGACAATAATGAAAAATAAAATACAGATTGATACCGAAAGAAAGAAAAAAAACGGGAATTCCCTTTCCACTTCATAATTAAGTCCCACTTTGTGTTTATTTTGCATAAACTTCAAATAAAACACATCAAAGTTGGTTGTTTTAATGTGAAACAAGTTTAATAAGTATAAATACTTGTGAAAAGCAACAAATCTACATGAATCAGAGCGGATGCACCCACCTCCTCCTGCGGCCGGCCCATCCCAGGACGTATTCGTCATGTCTCTGACGTAGTTACTGAAGCTGACGTCCAGGCATTTCACAGAGAACGTGTCCATCATGAGGCGGGCCACAGCAACGTAGCGGGTGTAAGGATCTCCCAGTGAGGCGTCACCCATCACGTCACACAGCACCTTGATGGTTATGTTGGTGCCCAAAACCCCCTGCAGACAGAAAAATTTGATTTATTTGGAGCAGAGGCTGTTATAAAAGGACATGGTGAGGCAAAAATAATCTTGTGTCTGAATACGCAGTGATCTGTAAAGATTGTAACTGATGAGCCACAGCTACAGGAAGGTGGACTTAACAGGATTTTTCCTGCCTGGCTGTGCTGTAACCAACTGGATGACATGTAGATGGAATCATTACGATCGTCGCTGCAGTTCTATAATTCATGATAATCAACACGCATCTGCCTGACGTGACTGGCATGTTCTCTTGCTTTTCCCATTTTGAGTAGCGGCTAAGGGCAACAGGTCACTTTCCAAAGCCATATTTTATTCAATAAAAGTTCTTCGACACTTGTCAAATCGTGAAAACGTTAAAATCTAAGTGTGGCAGTGTCGAAAAAAAAAAAAATAAAGAAATAAGTGAATGAATGAGCAAATAAATAAATAAATGAAAGTGTTGCATTTATACTAAAGTGCAAGCAATTTTGGTAGTGTTGATATTTGTTAAAAATATTATTTCCTAACATGGAGTTGATTGAATAATTTTTGTTTTAAATGACAAAAAACCTCACAATAAACAAAAAAAATATATATATATATATAAAAAATATATATATATATATAAAAAAT
>NW_015113224.1:49001-71492 GCF_001443285.1 Poecilia latipinna | reverse complement strand
ATATATATATATATATATACAATAATCAATCAGGGAGATTATGCTATAGGATTACTTTCTTTTAAGCCTTTTGTAGTGTCTTTACTAATGGTAGTAATAAGAGTATTAATGCTGTTAATCTGTGAAATGAGACTCGAGGAGGAACCGCGGATGGTCAGCTGAGCACTTCACAACAGGAACCTTGTCGCCTTCTTTTTGTAACATGAATATACATTAGTATTTAAACACCTCTGTAACGAAAGCAAAGTGGAACCAGAGTAAAATGTCCTGCATGTGCACACAAACATGGTCAATAGAGATGGTTCTGGCCAAATACTAATCTTATTGTGATTCTTGAGGAGAAGCAAAGACAACTAAAAACTGAACGTTTATTATGCCTGTTAGATGAAAAAAAAAAATCCAAAAGTTGTTGGATTTCTCAATCTGAACCAAAATACTTCACACAACTATGGCTATTGCAAAACTTAGGAAATGTATTTAAAGGTTGGGCCCTGTGGAAAGACAGATATAGCATACAGATTCATTGATATTTTAATATGAAAATAGAAATTGACTATCTTCCTGAAACTGCAGGTTAAAAGTTACACAGAAAAGCACTTCCTGTTGATTACGGCATATTTTCTGCGTCAGAGTTCTGTTGCGAAACATTACAAGCCAGCTATTGTGGTAAGAGTGTTGAAAAACTCATATTGGCAGGAAAGAACTAAAACAAAGTTAACAATGGGAAGTGTCAGCTGTTGGCAGATTCTGGGTAACTATGGCGATCAGCTGTCACAGTGGCCGTAATGCTCCTCAGAGAGGCTCCCCGTCCAGCACTGTGGCAGGGGCCGGCCAGGTGTACACTGGCCTGAAGCAATGAGTGTCCTTTACTCCAAGGCACCTGGAAAAGTAAACAGTTGGCAGTGACTACAGTAATGCATGTGTGCAAAACTGAAAACACTGCAAACTAAAAATGACCAGTGATTCACCCATCATCATCATTATCTGAGGAAAAACAGGAAGTGTTGGGAGGTTATTCTCAAAGCTACAGTTCATAAAGCACGCCATTGATAACCCCGCGGTTTGGGAGCCGGTAGGCCGATTCTGATGATTAAGTTACGCCTCTCTCTTCCACACATTCCTCAGCGGTACCTAAAACCCGGTAGCTTGCTCTGCACCCGGCCCTTTGTGGTGGAGAGTTGACGCTGGGCTGTGCTTGTTAGCTAGCGATGTGCACTCTGCGGCCCACTGCTCCTCTCAGTTCTTTTACAAGCGTCTCTTTGGCTTGGGGCGACAGGAAACCAGAGAGACCAAAGAGGCTTTTGTTACTTTTTCACATCGGCTTATTGGTAACCGGACTCACGTCCCGTCAAAGCAGCAGGGGGACAGAGAGGTGATGGAATGGGGAGAAAACGGGGGGGAGGAGGGACGAAAGAAGTAACCAGGAGGACAAAAAGACACTAAGAGAAAAAGGCTCATCCTGAATGTTCATTTTTACATAACATAAAAATGTTGGATAGGTTTGAGCACATCGTGTGAATACTGAGAAGAAAAATAGTGAGCTGACTATTTAGACTAAAGCTTTCACATTTTACCAAGGCTACTTTGTTATGGCTAAGTCTTCTCTGTAGACAAGTCCCCCTCCTTCCAATGTCACAGTCTCACAAACAGTCTTAACCTTTTCAACTTTTCCGCAACAATCAGTTGTCTCAGTTACTGAGGGCGAAAGAGCTGCAATTCAACAAATGAATACAATGGAGATTTATGTTAAGATATTCTAAATTTCAAAAATGATTCACAAAACTGCGCAAAGCTCTGCACAACATTTCATTTTCAGCTTATTCAGGCATGAAGCTCACAATGATGATATTCATTTCTGCCTGAGCTCAAGAAATATGTACAAGAATCCAAAACAAAACATAGACCGACTGCTTCCAGCCGTGTGTCGAAGTGAGAAGACATTTCATTTGGAGCGCCAAACTCTGGTATCGATGCCACCCAAGTTCCCCACCCCCAAAAAAGCAGCTAAAGCAAAGTCTCCAGTTTGAAAGTCAGTTCACAAAGCAAGGTTTTATGTAGGGATTTGTCCAGTGAGAAAGTAAGGGTAGGAGCACAGATTGCAGACAGATTGCAACTATGAAGCAAGCTGGGTCTTTTTTAATTTCCACAGTGGTGACTGACTGCTTTTGGCAAAAACGCTCATTCAAAATACTCCAAGTAAACTTAGCAGCCAGGTAATTTAAATGATAACTGAACCAAACTCATTTTTCTGGTCATATCGAGCACTTGGAGCGCTTTGGCACACATTCATAATGACTGAGAGAGAGCTTAGGGTTAAGTGTAAATGAATATGTGGTGGAAGAGGAAGCTGGAATTGAAGCAAAGACACCTAAACTACACCTGTACCGACGCCGCCTCACCTCAAATCCTCTGTTGTCTTCGTTATACTGGACCACATCCATGAAGTTGCCAGCCACCGATTCCAGGAAGTAGGCAGAGTCCATCTGTGACTGGATCTGCAGGGTGGAACATAAACTGGTGTGGGAAAAGGAGAGAGAAGGAACAGAGGGAAAAAGAAGAAGAGGACAAAAACAATGAAAGTTAATCAGAGAAAAATGGAAATTAAATAGTGAAGAAAATGTGGGTGAAATCAGAAAGGAGAACGAAAAAAGACAATAAGTATCTTGAAGGACTCCTCATTTTTCTAGTTTTACTGCTAAAATCAATTCTGTGTTCAGCCACAGACACATTTGGATACATTTCCTACTGCAGTGTGGTCCACTGGCCAAAGTCACAAAGTTTGAAGTACACACAGTCATTCCCAATTAAAAATGTAAAAATAGATAATAAAAAAAAAAATCACCTCAGCAATAAACGAAACCTACAATATTTGAATAAAGCAGAATAGTCTGATTTGTGTCGAAAATTGGTCTGTGAAAATTGGAGACTTGAATTATAAAAAGGGTTTCGCATGTTGACCTTTAGAAGAGAAGCATATAGTTTCCAATTATTTTTAATCAAAAGTTAGTTTTCTGTTTTGTTGGTCTGCAAAAGTTTACAACTATGACAAATAAAGGCACACGGGCTTCTTTTTCTGTAAAAGTCTGCAGTTAGCCGAGTTTAATGAATGGGTGCCGACCAGTCTGTTTTATTAGTCTTATTAGTAATTGTGTCCCTAATTACTAAGAAATGAAAATGCGAGGAAAAATAAATATGACTAATAAAAGCAAATGCTTGTTGTTATAACTAACATTTTCCATTTAAAATTTGTTTTTGAATATCTCGCGCTGGAAAAGTGCTCTTCTTATTAACACCCTGTGGTTGCGGTCAAGACATACAGCATTCTTGAATTACAGTCCACACTAAGTACTAAGACAAAGTGATGGCTCCAAACGGCCCCTGAACCACACTTTGGGAACCTCTGTCCAACTTTCCCAATGAGAACAAAACTAAGGTCTGGATATTAACATTTTGTTATCGTTTATCTGCCAAAAGATCTGTGAAGACAGCTGTAGGTTGTAAAATTACAACTTTATGCTGTTAAATTTAAGAGCAATCTTTTTATTTTTCCTGATCTGGGTCCTGAGTCCAAATTTCATACCATGAGCTAGCTAAGTGGTAAGACAAAAAAAAAATCCTTTATCCTAACAATTTTTTTGAGTGTTTATCGGTGTAAAATTATGTCTTGACGCAAGTGCTGTGTTCTGCAAGTAACTGCGGACTGGGAGCTGGACAGGCTCCCTGACCACTGCTGTGACCTTTGTGTGTTACTGTCGGCATGAGAGCATGTCTGCAAGAAGCTCAAAGAAGAGATTTTCCGTGTGGTCAGACCGGTTTTCTTCCGTTTCCATGACCGTATTAGTTTAGGAGGGCACACCGCACCATTACAGAAGACATTGAGCTCTGCTTGCTAATGGTGTGGTCTGACCTCACAGTCACTAACACGAACTAAAATGGTTTTAAAATAGCACAGGATACTGTAGTTGAAAGAGTAGAAGTTTACAAAGGGAAAATGAACTAATGAGGGACTGAAAAAATGCTGACAATAGATGCTGGAGTAATTTGTAGTCTATGAAGAATCAAATAGCCAATGTCACTAAAATCACCCTAACTCTACTTTAACTCTAGAGAAAAATTGATTAAACTCATCGTGAAGGGACTTTTTGCTAAGTATGCTAACCTCTCAAGCTAAAGGAAAATATTCTAATATGTAAATTACAAAGTCTTTTCAATACATCGTGAGTTTTGAGTTAAAATAAAAAACATAGAAGTAGGAGTCAGAAGAAATTTGTTGGTAAAATTAGTTCATAATTAGTCAGTGTATTTTATTGGTATACAATTTATATTTTTAGCCTATATGTCAGGTCACAAATAACTTGGGCTTAACTGTACATATTTTTATTTTAGGTTACCCTTAAGAGACACAATGTAAGATGCAGTTTAAATTTGAATTAACAGGCACAGTTGAAATCATACATAAAATAAAAAAAAACATTACCTTCTTTTCTCAATGCCTAATGTTAAAAATCAGACCAAACTTTTTTTGTTTCAGGTCAGTTAAAATTATCGAAATTGTTTCTATTTGCTAAGTGCCACGATCACGAGCAAAAGAACATGTCTGATATTTTCTTTTCATGAGTTTTTTTTTTACTTTTATATAGAATATTACAGAATCTCTACTTACTTTATTGATCAGTTTTCAATTCTGTAGGTGATGACATCAGCAACACTTCACATATTGAAAACAAACTTGATTAAAAGACAAACCTGTTTTGGCACAAAGCCTTCAAAGTAGATGAAGTTGAACTAGAAATATTTCCGTTCAGGTTTCATGAACTACAGACAGATGAGCATAGAGTTTAAGATGACAAATGCACTGTACTTGAAATCTTTGGTGATGTTTTCAAAGGTTTTCGGGTCTTTCAGGCGTTCTGCGAGGGTATCTGAAGCCTTTTTCACAAGCACAGGACAATCTGCATTTTCTGAGGCCAGCGAACGCCACACAACCTCCAAGTACTCTGGAAAAGTGTAAAGGCAGAGAGAAGGCAGAGCACTTTAAACCAGCATGACCACAATAATACGGAGCGCCGGCTGTAGTTAAAAACAGAGAGCTATTTCTGAGGCAAAGCAAAAGCCTCAAGTCATTCTGAAACCAGTGTGTGAACCAAACCCTTTTTTAAGCATTAGAGTGCATCAGGTTTCATTGAGGTCAAAAGTGAAATGATGGGTGAATTCTACAATTTATGAAAGTCAAAGAGCTCATAGGTGGAACTCCAGATTTATGAATAAATTCCCTACAAGTTATTTTTGCTGGATTGCTGAGCACCTCTGTTGGTGTCGTTTTTGGGACTAAAATTAAACCTCAGAACATGATGTCCACTGCTCTCGGTGCGTTTCATCTCAGCGTTTCCTTCAGGTCATAGGGACTGAGTCAAATGTGTGCAATAGTGTCTTAAAGATAGCAAGAGTGTGTAGGTGGAAGTGCCTGGAAGTGGGTCCGTTCTGATCTGCAGTCTCAAAGGAAAAACAACAGGCTTAGCCAAACACAAGGCGCACACAGATAAAGAGAGGTGCATGATTTGTCTAGAAGGCTTGGTTGTTGTGCAGCTCCAGCAGAAACTTGCACAGAAATCAAAACAAACTGGCCTGCTTGTTGCCTGAATAAACACACAAATTTTACACATAGAGACACATACAAGTGAACAAGAATACAACTCCAAACTGCAAAAATGACATAGCACACCAACACAAATCAGACTTTGCTTTTAATTATGGATTGAGTTGAATAGTTATTTGCGTCACTGTGTATTCATTTCTAACAAATAATGAAGATTGGTACTGAAACAATTCATAGGATTAATCGTGAATTGATTACTGAAAATACTGAAATATTTGTCAACTAAATTAGAAATTGATCAATCGATCAATCGTTAACTGAAGTATACAGACTCAAAAAAGGCAATTTGCTAAAAGAAGAACGCAATCAGGGCAGTAATAAAGCCCAAACTGTACAAAAACATACATATATATATATATATATATATATATATATATATATATACATACACACAGATTTTACATTTAAGATTAGAAAAAAAAAACTTTAATATGTTGTACTCAAAACTCTGCAAGTGGCATTGTTCTAGCTTCAATTGGACAAACTTCTGTAGTACAAAAAGATATCTCTAATTAAGCACTTTTCTTAGATTAACTGATTAATAAGTAGATAACAAAATTATTAACATATCAGCCCTACACTGCAATGATGTTGACTTGAGCAGAAAAAGTTAATTTTAGAGATGCACAGTATATCACAAGTTTGTTGTCATAGCAATATTTGGGATTTTATGGCAAGTGATCTCTCTGCATCACAATAAAATACAGAATAGAATAGAATAGAAATTGATTTTCAATAAGGTTATTATCTGTATTGACGAAGGGGTATTTAAGACATTACGATGTTTTGGTACTTTTTCCCTATTGGAGGACCCATGACTGCAACTGAGGCTTACACAGAGCAGTACATTTGGCTTCAGTCATCATCTGAAAACTCTTCTTCCTTTTACTCAGGTTCTCTTTATCCAACACTGAAGTTTGTTTGGTAAACTGATATATTTAAAGTGGGGCACAAAAGCAAAAAAAAAAAACAGATCAATTCTGTAAGGGGGGCAAATAGGTTTTTAAAACATGGTACATAGTGTAGTGTTTAAGTGCATATTTATTTTTAAAATAAACTCTAAATCATAATTTCTCATAATTTTACTTCACCACCTCTCATAGATTAATTAATCTGAACCACATTCCAGGAGAAATGAAGAATAATTTCAGTGAGGCACAGAGGTGCCAATAGATTTGTCAACATCTGCAATAAGGCTGCCATATAGCGCCTGTACTTACAAGCTTCCCCACCATGTGGCGTCTCCTCTTACCTGGAAAGTTTACAGTGGCGAACACGGGCGCACTCGTGGCCACAGAGGCATGCACCAGGTGAGGGTACTTGAGCCTGAACCAAGCAGCGAGAGAACCTGGATACGACCCGCCGAACGCCACCCACTTCCTGTTGGTCAGACCCCGGTTCTCTCCCATCACAGTGCGGAAGTGTGCAAGGTCAGCCAGAGCCTGGCGACTGCTGAGGAAACGCAAGTTGTCTGCGCTGAGGTCCCTAAATGAAGAACAAGTGTAAAAATTAAAGGACAAAATCACAAACATGAAGTGAAAGTATACAAGTTGAAAATTTCTCATAAGAATTCAGACCCACTTTGCAAGAGCAACAAAAGCAGTTTTTTTTTTTTATAGTGTATGATTATCAGAGAACTAAATGAATCCAACAATATCTCTGGATGCAGGCGGCAGATGTAAAAGGCAGCATGGATGCCTGTGATCTTCAAGCCCTTTTCAGGAGAGCTGCTGCTGCTGCATTGAAAACAGACAATTCTCCAGGGGAGATCTGTCACACACTCGCAGCTGCGTCAACTAACTCAGTACAAATTAAAAAAAAAAAAAATGCACAAACAAGACAGAGACTTCAATGCCTTTATTGTGGCAAATGGGGAAATCTGAAATTCTGTTTGGCACAACTTTACAAATCATGGCACAGTCAAAACAGATATCTGCTATGAAAATGTATATACTGTTTTTGCTTTTTTATGTTACACTTAATGTTTTAGAAAGGCAAACAAATTTTAATACCAGAAAATAATAGCATGAGTTAAAATAAGTAGTTTTCTAAATTTTATTAAGGGAAAAATATTAGAATTTGGAACAACATGTGCTCCCAATAGCCTTGATTATTTCTGCTAAGTCAAAACCAAAATGCACTGTGCACATAGCTGCACAACAAGGCCTCACAGGAAGACAAAAATAGGAGGTAGCTAAAATTTATTTTGAAGTTAAACACTAAATTATCTTAAAGTCGTCTGTGTGTGTATTTACATTATAGTTTCCTGAACTTCAGTCTACAAGCATGCATCATGGACATCTAAATGCAGGACTACCACCTACTGGTGTAGTTGATAAAATATTGCTTTCTACAGCCATCTTTTCTCCAGTTTGGTTGTTTAATTTTGTAAGAAAATGAATCTGATCAAGCTAGTCTCTATAACTGTACATGTAGCGCAACCAGCTAAATCAAAACAAATGCAGTATATACACTTAAAATATAAGTTACATTTATGGCTTATTTGTAGATTTTTGTAAAGATTATCTAATCTATGTATTTTTTAACATTGGGAAAATAGCTACAATGTTGTCAAAATGAACATATTTTTTTATGCAAAATAATACCTCGTATTAATTGGCATTAAGCACTGTACAGATCCTGAACCACTCGTTTAAACAAAAGACTGGAGCAGAATTTGCATGAACCTTATTCATGATCAAGTAGATTGTGCAGGTTCACCTTTATGTGCAAAGTTTTGTCAGAACTCCCAAAACAGACAAGGAGAAATCTGTTGGCAACTTTTGGTATAGATGTTTAAAATCTCTTAAAATTCACCAACATTAACTGTAATAACATAATCTAACATTGAAAAGTTATTAAAAATCCTACCTTTAATTTAGGTTCAATGTGGAGTAGAAGAAGCTATGTCATACTGGCAAATATATTTCTCTTTACAATTCTTTTACAGGGGTGGTAATAATTGTGAGGTCAATAAACAGATGTTATAAACATGTGACTGAACAGGAAACTGTATAATCTAAATATAATCAGCCTCCTTTCTCATATTTTGCTTGCTCTCTTTGGTACAGCTACATTCAGCAAAGTGGATTATATTTCACTTCTGTGTTTGTCTTATTGAAGCCTAAACTGATTCATGTTGTACCTGGGGAACTCGCACCAACTCAACATCATGCAAATAAATCAGTAGCAAACATACGTTGTTGGGTGACTTTTCCCATAGAATCGGTGTTCCAGCATGAAGCAGAGGGCTCCGAGTTTCTGAGCGTAGGTGAGCCAGGTGCCTTCCTTCATCCACGCTGGGTTTGCCGGGCCCTCTCCACCGATCATCAGAAACACTGGACCTCCAGGCTTGTAGAAGGCCTCATTTACAAAGTATCTCTGCAAGGGGAAAGGTGGAGAGTGAGAACCTCGACATAGGGGCATACTTTTGCAATCCATTGCCTTGCAAAAGTAGAATATTTTCTCACTTTGTCATGTCATGAATCACCAAAAGACCAAAAAGAGAGCAAAAAGCGTGAGGTGCTTTATTTTTTCACACGTAAGTGAAGATCGGCTTCACTTGCATGTGAAGCCGATCTTATGCATGAATCTTGCAAATGCCATTTGGGCATTATTTTTTTTAAACTATAAGGACAATTTAAACTAAGCTGGCATTTGTTGGCAGCTTAGGTTTTGTTAGTTTGTCCTTAACTGACCTCAAATCTTGTGATTTTTTTGAAAGTTATAATACATATATCAGTCAAAATCGGAAATCGTCAGGCTTTTTAAAGATCAATGATCGTCCAAAAACCTGCAATCGGTGCACCCCTAAATTAGTCTACTACAGCTCTGACAGTACAGTGTTGTTGTCCCACTGGAAGTTGAACCCTCGCCTTATAAAGATCATTTTCCTTCAATTGATGGTTTACGTACTAATTTGTGCTAAGGTTAAAAGCTCAAGGGGTAAACCCATTTGGAACAAAACATTTGTAAGCTCTTGCACTCAAAACAAGACATGAGCTCATTTTATAAATAAAATGTGAAATATTTTTGAATAGACAGCAGTTGGACTTACTTGCTTCCAAGCTCTGCTGTCTCCACCATTGAAGTGATCCAGTTTCTGGGTGAACCACAGCTCCTCAGACACAGCTCCATAGCTGGAATCCTGCACCACATCAAACTTCCTGAAGCCCTTGAACCGACCTTCTCCCACAGAAACAAGGCCGAACAGTGCAAAACTGAGTGCTAATACTTTACAAAGAGAAAAACAGTGCGTTTCAAAAGCCATGATGGCACAAACACAATAAAGGAAACAGACTGAAACATGTGACCCATAAAAATGAAGTCATATGACAAACACTACAGCTGCTTTATGTACTGTCAAAAGACGTAGGAATTTTCAGCTTCTTACTTTACATACAAATCACGTCAGTAATATACAACTTTCGAACACACCTGACACCTGAGCTAATAACAAGTTGCGTGTATTTTTGTACAAAAAGTACTTGTTTTATCTTATTAACGTGTGTTGTGTATTAAACGTTAAAATGTGATGAGTGGTTTCAGTTTCAGTCTTTGAGTCAAATGTTGAGCAAATTTTACACGATCGATGCAATAATTGTTCATGAAATTGAAAACTCCAAAACAAGAACGTAAACATTATATTCACTGTGAATTCCTATTTTTATGGTACGTGAAGTAGCACAAGCAGCAAAGACAGCTCTCCACTGCACACCAGGGGCGCTCAAGGGTAAACACGCTGTGACGTCTTATCAGAAGAAGTCAATTACCAGTCGGCACAGTTCCCTAGCTAACCGATAGCTACCACCATGGAAGAAGCAAAAAAGAAAGATAATAAGCCTACAGAAAAGGGGGGAGAGAAGGACAAGGATAAGGAAAAGGGACAGCAGTCCCCTGGGAAAGAAAAAGAAAAGAAGGAGGAACAAGAACTGGTAAGTTTGGGGAGCGTGGTGATTCATTGAAAATGTGCTAACTATAAGCGCAGGGTCTGGAGCAGATATTTGCCTTAGTCACCGTCGCTTTGACAACACCGACATAGCGGGGCATAGTCTCTGGTATTTAATTATACCATCTAAAACCCCTTGGTTTTCTGAATTGTAAACATACCCCTTAAAATGTTAACACTGGTATGTACTTACAGCCTTAACAGGACAAATGACTGAAGTTCAAGCCCTTTAGCTACTGTTAGCCTAGCATTATCCGTCCTACTGTGTTCGCTGCGCTACTAGCTAAACTTTACTGTATGACACAGCAGCTTGGGCCTAAACAATAACCCCACAGCAAAATGTGCTTCGTATTGACAGAACTGCATCTGTGATTAAGCTTATCATAAGTTAAATTAAATTGTGTGTCAAATGATTTTAAATGTATTGAACACATTGACCGTAGTCTGCTTTGTTTATATGTTTCCATACGTGTGACTTGTAACTCCACGGCGTATGAAAGTCGCCGATTAGTGGGTAAAATTGGATAAGTCACCCACAAATATTCAGTCCATTGGGTGGTCTACTGTTTTATAGACCACGTACACTTACTGTCAACTCGGATATGTTCATCAGAAATTTCACATAACTATTTTATTAACTAGAATAATCCAATAGGCGTGCAATTCTAAGACTTTAGATTATTTTTCATTAACATTTCAGTGCATGATGATCAAACATCTCTGATTTTATCTCATTTGTTCAAATAGCATTTTTCTGAAATTGTTGTGGTAGATTCAAAAGCAGCTTTGCAAACCTCAGTCATACTGCCTTTTTGTGTTGTATAGAGAAGAGACTTTGTTGTTAGTTCACTTTCTTAAACTTTTACATTCTACTGACTTTGCTGGCTTTGGTCCACAGAATTTGTGATGTAGCACCTAAGTTTTTTGCTATATTAACATGCATCGCAGCACTCAATCTCCTAGGCATGTTATTGACACACACCTGTATGGTACAGATGGCAAACTGCAAAAACTTGTTTTTGTAGAAGTGGTGTACAGCTGCTGATGAGCAATTATTTGAGTTAATTTAATTCAGTCAAATTCAGTTTATTTATGTAGCGTCAACCCCCCACACATCAGTCGAATCATACATTCATTTCAATTCCAGTTACTTGCATAGTGTCATTGAGTTTGTAGCAGTCTGTAATACTAAGCATGCATGTAGCAACAATGGAGAGGAAAACTCTTTCACAGGAAAATGTCATTTTGAGATACAGACCATGCACACAAAAAAAGAAAGAGAAACATTTATTCAGGAGTACTTTTTATTTTAAAGAAAAGTAAAAAATTAAAAAGTAGTACTAGCTTCTTTTGTGGCTTCTTCTCAGAGCCATAAAGAGTAAAAACACAGCTTTGGTTATTGGTGTAATTTGTTATGTCTTTTGTGCTTTTAGACTGATAACTTAAGAAAATGATGAAGGCTCAATTATTTTATCTTATCATTAAGTAAATCTATAACTGACCGGATCCATTTTCTTTTTTCTGACCGTTGTCACTCTCCTGTACTTAGCACCATGAATGCACCATTGTGACGCTTTTTTCTATCATTGCCTCTTTTCTTTTGTAAAATGATCTTCTTTAATTTTTGACAACATTTTTCATTTTGTCACAATTTCTCAGTCAGAGGAAGACAAGCAATTACAAGAGGACCTGGAGATGATGGTGGAGAGGCTGAGTGTGAGTGTTGCAAACTTCCTTTCTTCTGCGTGTGTGTGTTAGGATATAAGATCTTCAGCTGAGAATATTTTCTTCCTTGTTTTTCTCAACAGGAGAAGAACGCATCATTGCATCATCAAGCGCTAGAAGAGCTGAGGCGGCAAATCCGCTCCTCAACCACCTCCATGACCTCCGTACCAAAGCCCCTGAAATTCCTGCGCCCACACTATGGCAAACTAAAGGAAATCTACGAGGGCATGACCCCCGGAGAGAACAAGGTGAGCCTTGTTTTTACTTTCTGTGAGGTTATATTTTTATTCTAACATCAAAATGATGCCAATCGTTGTCTTTTTGTGATTAAATTTTTTTTTTCACCACCACCAAGGGACGATGAGCACAGTTGTGTTCAGTGTTGGTTTGAGATAACAGCTGCATGTAAAACATGAGTCTTATTGCTTCCTTTGCATCTTCACAGGAATCTGATCTTATTTCCAACAGATCGTGTGTGCATTATAGAAGCTGATTGTTTAATGGGGTTGTTATTGCTATTAAACTTTGCATGTAAAGCTCAACATCTAATAAGCTGACAACAGTGAGAGGAGATGGAGAGTACCGGTGACAGCAATTCCAGTATATAGTTAATTTAAACTCTTATGCATGAAGTTAAATAGTAGCATTTATCTGTGTAAAACCAAACAAACAAACAAAAAAAAGAACAGGGCAATGATATCAGCTCTTCATCATGATGCTGCAGATGTTGATATCTTCATACTTGGCTAAATGATTTATTTCTGTTTTTGTTGTAGCGTTTCTGTGCAGATGTGGTGTCTGTATTGGCCATGACCATGAGCGGGGAGCGGGAATGTCTGAAGTACCGTCTGGTGGGCTCTCAGGAGGAGCTGGCCTCCTGGGGTCATGAATATGTCAGGTAAATAAATAAATAATCTATGATTCATTCCATATGTAAAAACCTTCAGATAAACGAAATGTAGAGATTTTGACATGTTTGTTTTTGCTTTTTCTTTTTTCTATCCATCTGTTAGTCATTAGAACTGCTTGATTATGTTGGAAATCACAGTTGCATTTGTTTGGGTCAATAATCAAGCTGTGTTTTTTGTTTTGAAGAAGAAAATAAGAGTTAGAACACATCTGTTTAATTTTTTTCTGTATGCAGTGGTTCCAAAACAATCTGTTCTTTAGTAAATTTTAGTAAACTTGCATATATTAATGTCAACATATTTATGTATTTTTAATCAGATATTTGACACTGCACATATGGCAAGAAAGTCTTCAGTAAAACACTGAGAAACAAGATTTAAAAACTTGAATTATTTACACTTCTCTAGTCTTCTCTATGCAGTATAGAGTACAAGACAAGGAGCATTTTAAAAGTTACGTAAAATTGTGTTATGACTTGTCGATAAAATGTTATTTAGCTTTATCTGAGGTTAGTGCTTATTCTCAAATTCTCTCCCATTTCTGTTAGGCACCTTGCTGGTGAGGTGGCAAAAGAATGGCAGGAAGTGGAGGAGAATGACAAAGCCCAGCAGGACACTCTGCTCAAACTGGTGAAGGAGATTGTGCCCTACAATATGGCTCACAATGCAGAGCATGAGGCGTGCGACCTACTGATGGAGATCGAGAGGCTGGACATGCTGGGGGACTACATCGATGAAAACGCCTACGGAAAAGTCTGCCTGTACCTCACCAGGTTAGCACCCATTGCTCAGAAAACGCAGAGTTGATGTTTAGAAATATGCATCTTCACTTTTGGCTTAATGTCTTTTTTGTTTTTCTTCGTTTTAGCTGTGTGAGTTACGTTCCTGAGCCAGAAAACTCCGCCCTGCTGAGGTGCGCTTTGAACATCTTCAGAAAGTTTAACCGTTACCCAGAGGCTCTGCGGCTGGCCCTGATGCTCAATGACATGGAGCTGGCTGAAAACATCTTCACATCCTGCAAAGACATGTAAGGAAAATGGACTTTTTGTTGACCAACTGAAATATAACTATTCTACGGAAAACTTATAATCACATGAGCAATTGTTATATTAGCTTGTTGTTGTGAAACCTCCCTGTCTTTGTGGATTTGTACTAAATACGTAGTTTGTTTCCTTTTCATGCAGCATCATCCAGAAGCAGATGGCTTTCATGTTGGGCCGTCACGGCGTCTTTTTGGAGCTCAATGAAGACGTAGAAGACTACGAAGACTTGACAGAGATCATGTCCAACGTTCAGCTCAACAGCAACTTCTTGGCCTTGGCTAGAGAGGTAGGAGATGGTGGCCGCAACATGCTTTATAAAAAGTTACTGACATTTTTCTTTGTACTTTATTGGGAAGAGGTTTATCATTACATCCAAGAGATATATTACTCCTTAAATCTGTAGAGTTTAAATCACATGCAGCATGATACTAGGAATTTGAAGACCAGTGTTAGAAATCAGATTCTGTGCTAATCACCTTATCTGATTACGTTTGACTTTTATTTACTACAAAGTGTTTTGTTTATTCCAGCTGGATATCATGGAACCCAAAGTCCCAGATGACATCTACAAAACCCACCTGGAAAACAACAGTGAGTCCAACTCCCAGTGTTTGATCAGCTATAACAGAGAGCCATGATTACTGCTTGTCCAACTTAAAATTTGCCAAGAGCTGCAAACATTACACAACTTTCTGAAAACTGACTCATCAGCTAGCGCTACAAAATGCGTTTCTTTTGTAGAAAAATTAAAGAACCACAGTTTCTTTCAAAGGGACGAAATGCATGTTCCAAAAGTCTTGTGACCCAATAATGAGAAAATTTTAAAAATGTCTTGTACCATTATTATCATCTTCTTATGGGCATTCCATCAAAAATATTACATAAAACAATCACAAGAGTTAATATTTTTTTCATGTTTGCCTTTTGGTTTAGGCTGTGTGTAAATTTCACGAGAGAAATTTATTATAAATGGCCTTGAAGCTTGTTTCACATTTAAAAAAGAAATTGGAAGGGCTCCTATGCAGTTTAGATAAGTGTGGAAAATAATCCAGTCATTACTCCCTCTATTTTCTGCTCTTCCTTGCTTATTTTTCCAATTTGAAAATCTGCACAAAATAGAAATGTTTCCCCCTCCAACACTACTCTGAAACCTTTGCTTGAAAAGCCCCGAGAACTCTAGAAATTTGAGTTATCAAACATGAAAACAATTGGAGCCGTGGTTTAACAAGCTGCATTTCTCTCATGTGAACAGAATTATTTTTCAGTTGAACGCGCTGTGTGTTTGCTCACCTCTGTGCGACATGTGACAGGGTTTGGCGGCAGCGGCTCCCAGGTGGACTCGGCTCGTATGAACCTGGCCTCCTCCTTTGTGAACGGCTTCGTCAACGCAGCCTTCGGACAGGACAAGCTGCTCACAGACGATGGCAACAAGTGGCTGTACAAGAACAAAGATCATGGTAGAGGAACCATGATCAAGCATACATACAACATTTTTCACATGTGTTGTAATCCTTATTGTCTTTAGTAAATCTGTTAAGCTGCTGCTTGTTAATTTTTTAAAACTGAATGTCCTCAGGGATGCTGAGTGCTGCTGCTTCTCTGGGTATGATCCTGCTTTGGGACGTGGACGGTGGTCTGACTCAGATTGACAAATACCTCTACTCCTCTGAGGACTACATTAAGGTACGATGGGGTGCATGCAATTGCTTATTGCAACAGGCTTAGTTTTGAATTTATATATTTGAAAATTGACCTGAAAAGGGATTGAGGATTTTGAAAAATTTAGTAAATAAAATTAGAACTGGCAACAAGTGGCATCAGAACCAAGTTCCAATAGCGTGTCTGAACGTGTGGCTTAAACAATCAGATTATCCTGACATCTGGTCTTGGCACTGCCTGCTCAGCCGGGCTTCATCTTGGCACCAGCAGTGAAACTACGTCATGGATAAACTGTCATCTCTGTGCCTGTGCTCTGCAGTCTGGTGCGCTCCTGGCCTGTGGCATTGTGAACTCTGGCGTGAGGAACGAGTGTGACCCAGCCCTGGCCCTGCTTTCGGACTACGTTCTCCACAACAGCAACATCATGAGGATAGGAGCCATCTTTGGGTAAGGCTTTCTGTCTGCAGAGAAATGTTGTGATGCTCTAACAAAGTTCCATAACACAACACAAGGGTGGGCAATATGGCGTGAAAATAACATTTCCAATTTTTTAAATAATTTTTTTATTCATACTAGGTTGAATTTTTTTGTTGTTGTTGCTTGCTTTCTTTTTTGAAAAATAATTTACAGATGACAGAAAATATTTTTTTAAAGTGGCTATTATTTCAATCATCCCTTATTAGGGGCAGGCTATGGGAATTTTTATTTAAATGGACAATAAAGTCATAATACTAGCAGAAAGATCTAGCACAATCGCATGATTGTTTCAAAGATGTGCTACTGATAATAATTTGGTGCTGATGTGATAATAGATTAAGTATTGGCGGTAAAACCTATACCAAAGTCTAACTTGACATGATGCTCAACATTCCTCATTTAAATTTTTTTGTTTATCTCTACTGAATTCTCACAATATTGCTACTTTATTTATTCTCCTAATATTACAACTTTATTCTGGTAATATTATGACTTTCCTCTCATAATTAAAACATAAAAATCTTAGCCTGGCCCTAATCTTTCGTCACAGAGTGAATTCAACTGAACTGAATTCAAAGTTCAAATAAATAAAAGCTGCAAAGCTAACAAGATGGTAGGCCTTTGGTGTGCTGACATCACTCTAAACTATGGAAACTCCAGAAATGCATTGGTGAAAAAGAATTCAGATTTTCCAAAAACAAGATCTTTAAAAAGATAATAATAATAATTTATCGATAATATCGGTTTATTGCCCAGCCCTAGCATAATGTAGATGTACAGATAAACATCATTTTTTCTTTTTTTACTCTCTCTGCTTGCAGACTGGGTCTTGCTTATGCAGGCTCCAACAGAGAAGACGTTCTCTCCCTGCTTCTTCCTGTCATGGGAGACTCCAAATCAAGCATGGAGGTACAACTAAACGTCAATTTAGACCACCTTTTATTTTACTGGGTATCAGTTCAGTACCATTGAAGTGCTTGTGTAAAATGTGAAGGTGGTTGGCGTGACGGCGCTGGCGTGCGGTATGATAGCGGTGGGGTCGTGTAACGGTGACGTGACCTCCACCATCGTTCAGACCATCATGGAAAAGAACGAACAGGAGCTGAAGGACACTTACGCTCGTTGGCTGCCTCTGGGTTTGGGACTCAACCACCTGGGTATGCTCACAGTGTGAGGAGAATAAAATGATTCAATGCAAACTGTGTAAGACATGCTGACTGAATCACTTTTTTAAAGTACGTTTCTGACTAAAGGGGATCATTTTATTGTCCTCAGGTAAAGGGGAAGCAATTGAGACGACCCTGGCAGCTCTGCAGGTTGTTCCCGAACCGTTCCGTAGCTTTGCTAACACATTAGTGGACATCTGTGCGTATGCAGGTAAGCTTTTTTTTTTTTTTTTTACTGTGTGTTAATATGTGGATACATATACCATAATAGCAAATGATTAACCCTAAAACGCTCTGCTTCTGTCCCTCTAGGGTCTGGGAATGTGCTGAAAGTGCAGCAGCTTCTCCATATCTGCAGTGAGCACTATGAAGCCAAGGACAAAGACAAGGATGAGGACAAAGACAAGAAAGATAAAAAAGACAAAGACAAAAAGGAGACACCTGCTGATATGGGCTCTCACCAGGTGAGGATTTGTCGATGTCATCGGTGATGTTGAACACCAAATCTGACAGTGTCAGTGTTTTCAATCAACATTGTTTTACGATTCCGTTATTTTTTTTGGAACGAAAGTTCTGACAATTTTCTTCCAAAGTGTTGTGTACGCTCTGTGCTCCCTTACTGCTGGCTGTGGTCTGCATGTGTTTAACTAAGTCAGTATTTTTTGTCTCCACTTATTGGATGACTGCAGGAAAGGAATCTTTTTCCTTTCCTGCAGGAAAGGAAATCTTTCCACTTCAGGAGAAGTGCTGAAACGGCTCATTTTCCCTACACCAAGAAACATTAATTTATTAGCAGAAAACAGGTGAGTGTTTTTTGACGTAGTGTTAGGACAGTATAGGCATAAATAGAAGTACAGAAACTTGCCAAAAGGGATTTTTTTTCTTAATAGGTCCTCTGTAATATAGCATTGTATCCTACAAATATGAAGATTTTCTGATGACAGCAGAATCTGTCTAACTTGTTGATCTATCAATGATCTGATGATTCCAGTCATCAACATCTCAATAGATGGTAGGCATCACTGCTGCTCGATTTCAAAATGTTAGTAGTTACTTCCACACATCTCTAAAAATTTCTTATGTTGTGTCTGTAATGTTCCATCCATGTTTCCCTCCCATTTGTGTATGATTGCTCCATTCTTCCTTTGATAAAGAAGCATCAAAGAGTATATCAAGATTTCCTCATTGGGAACTCATGCAACATTTTTATCTTCCAAATTGTGTTATTTCCTGCTGATAGAATAAAATATTAACAAATGCAAAAGTTACTTCCAACTTTATAGGTACACAAATGCACAAATATCCACAATTTGGATATACAGATATTTTCACACTTGAGCGACAAAATAAGAAAGTTACTAGCTTGAGTTCTTGAATCATCCCCATTTACAGTATGATTCAAAGCCTAGAACAAGGTTCCCCTTTGTGTGTGTGCGTGTGTGTGTTACCAGACCGATTGTTGGTGCTTCTCACAGCCTGTAGCGGCCTTGAGGGGGACTGTTGAAGCGAGCGCCTTCACCTATCAGTCTGCTTCGATGTACTGTCTCGTATAAAGCCTCTGGCTGCTGCTTTGGCCTCTAAAAAGCACTTACACCCAGCTACAAGTATTATACCACCTCTTGTAAATCTAAAATTTGTGTTTAGATTTACTTATTCTATACATGGAGGCTTTATGTGGCTCACATTAAGATTAAAAAAATTCACATAGCTGGTTACTGCATCACAATTGCATTAGAAAGACCCAACTGACATTGATTAATTCACAGTAAATGGTGGATATAAGTGTGATTATTACTGGGGCTGGATGGGGAAGAGAGATAAAAAAGGAGAAAAAGCTGCAGAAGTGCTTGTGGCTGTGTGAACAAGTCACAGTTTGGTCACACAAGCCATCAAATGAAAAATATCAAGACACTGCTTCATATTTTTTGGACATCATCTGGTCGTTGGAACTGTAAGTCAGGAGTTTCAATAAGAAAGTTTATGTTGACGTGTTTCTCTCCTTTCAGGGGGTTGCTGTTCTCGGCATCGCCCTGATTGCCATGGGAGAGGAAATTGGTTCTGAAATGGCTCTGCGAACATTTGGACACCTGGTCAGTTTTCTTTATTTTTTCATAACTTCTTCCTTTTACATTATTGTCTGCTATATTATGTCTCTCTCATTTCTGTTATCACCTGTTAATCTTTACCATATTTTTATTTTGGGATAAATCTAAGAGTTGCTGTTTTTATCAGTTTAAACCAGACAAATAATGTTGTGACTTTTTGTTCTAGTTGATGCTTATGTTTTCTTGTTTCACTGCTGCAGCTGCGCTATGGAGAGCCCACCCTGAGGCGAGCGGTACCCCTGGCCCTCGCTCTCATCTCTGCGTCCAACCCTCGTCTGAACATCCTGGACACCCTCAGCAAGTTCTCTCACGACGCCGACCCAGAGGTTTCCCACAACTCCATCTTTGCCATGGGCATGGTGGGCAGTGGTACGCGTCAGCATGATTTAGTGTTTAAAAAATATTAGAATCTACTTTTAGCATGGAATATTATCTGTGAAATCATTTCTTAGACTTTCTTTTAATCCTTGATGTTTCTTACAGAAAATACCTAGATTCTTCTTTCATTTTCTTACATAAAGTCCCTTCAAAATGTACCGTAGTCTGAATTTAATTCCTTGTCTTTAGGCACAAACAATGCCCGCTTGGCAGCCATGTTGCGACAACTGGCCCAGTATCATGCTAAAGATCCCAACAATCTCTTCATGGTCCGACTGGCACAGGTGTGTGGCACAACAACGTGAAGCCTTCATCAGACGTTCGTGGACTTCTAGGAAACTGTGTGTGTGTGAATATCTATTAAGCCTTTGCTGTTGACGCGTCCACAGGGTCTGACTCACCTGGGCAAAGGCACACTCACACTCTGTCCCTACCATAGTGACAGGCAGCTGATGAGTCAGGTTGCCGTGGCCGGACTACTCACCGTGCTCGTTTCCTTCCTTGACGTCAAGAACAGTAAGTTTGTTTTGTTTTTTCCTCTTGGTTCTCTACACACATTTGTTACTGTGTTGGCAGTGGAAAATTCAATATTTTTGTCAGTCGTCTGTTGATGAACCCATGTTGTTCATTGTGTGCATTTCAGTAATCCTGGGCAAGTCTCACTACATCCTCTATGGCCTGGTTGCTGCCATGCAGCCCCGTATGCTGGTTACATTCGATGAGGAGCTGCGACCGCTGCCTGTGTCTGTTAGAGTTGGACAGGTAAAGACGAGAATAATTAGCCTCCTGTTAGCCTCCTAACTACAAAAATGTTTTCAAATTGTATGTTTTTGAAAGTAATGCAATTGATTTTAGGGAGGGTGGTAGTTCAAGTTCAGAGGAAATCAAACAGTTTCTTATTAAGCTGCTCTTTAATTTCAGGCAGCATAAATCAGTTTCACTGGCATTTAATCTTGCAAAGCTGTGTAGTTAATTCTGAAGGCAGTTTGTTACCCTGTAAAGCAAAGTATTGCTTTTTCTCCACTAGAAAATTATGCACAACTTTGTTTTTCCAGTCACATCAAATCCAACGGAGTTGTAATGTTAGCAGCTGTTTTCCTAATTTTGTTTTCACTAAATTAGGAAATCAAGCCAGGCACAGTATATCATGAAATATGTAGATGTGGAGTATTAGATTGGCACAGTAGCATAAATATAGGGAAAAAATGACTAAAATTATTAGCCTTTTAAATTATTGATAAAATTTTAACAAACAAACCTTATGTTAAAGGTTTGCAAGTGGTGGCAAAAAATACTCAGTATTGTTGATCCAGTATCAGTAATATAAAGCAGACTTCTGCAGAAATCCCAACAGGATTCTGTCAAAAGGCAGCTGCAGGTTTCCTCCTCTATAATATCCAGAACTAGTTTTTCGTGCATAAATTCCTTAGATATTTATCTTGTCTTTTTTCTGTAAATCATAAGTAGTAATTTAAATTTACTTAAATTGATGTTTAGTTGAGACCATGATTATGACGTAAACTGTTAAGATTTAATCAGTGTGGGAATATGATGTAATTGCGAATTTGTAAAATGATGAATCAATCAGAATGAACCTCTCCTGACATTCTTACACTTTTAGCCAATTCCAATTTCCCATTAAAATTCCCATGGACCTTTTTTCCTATTCATTATTTATAATCACTTATGAATAATGAATGATAATTAATTAAATAATCATTAATTATTTGTAATAGAAACATAATTTAGATCATACTGGATGTGTTGGAAAACAGTTGACATAAAACATGTTTTTTTATTAACAGGCTGAAGAATTTTTGAGTTGGCAATTTAAAATGTCTTTGACCTTTTATATTAGCTGTTGGTGTGGTTATGCATTATACAGCAGTCTTTTTGTTTGTTACCTTCGGAGAATCCTTATTTCCAAAAGGCTTAGAGAATAGCGTTTCACAACACAAGTCGAAAGCTCCAGAGTTTTCAGCTTTGCTGTTGTCTGTTGAAGAATATTGGTCTTTCCTGAACAGCATTTCAAAGAAAAAATACTTTTTTTATATATATATAGTTTGTTTTGTTTTGTTTTTCTTCTAGCTGTATTGTTTCAGATTTCAACAATAACTTACTTCTTAAATCAGTAATGGCATCCAGCTAAAGAGTGCTGTTGTTGGTGCTTGGGAATAATGTGTGCTGTTTGGGAGTGGGGGAGAAAAAGAGTAAATCTCTGACTGTTGTACTTTTTTTTTCAGTGAGTTTCTAGATATCACTTTCTATTTCATAGCACTTTCTATTTTAATCTGAAAGTGTAAACAAACCTCTCCTATGGACAGATTTGTTCTCCTGGTGATTTAAATAAAGCAAGATTTTTTTTTTTTTTTTTTTTTTTTTTTTTTTTTTTTTTTTCCCAAAATCTCTTTCTTTATATCAAAAAA
>NW_015113224.1:43903-45694 GCF_001443285.1 Poecilia latipinna | reverse complement strand
CAAAAAAAACTCCTCCAAACAAAAAGTTTTTTTACGTGGTGAATATAAAAAACAAAAATTTTTTTTTTTTTTTTTTTTTTTTTTTTTTTTTTTGGTACCAAAATCTCTGACTTCACATTCAAAAGCCTTTACCAGCTTCTAAACTTGATATACTCTAACCTTTGGACAGTGAGGATGGAAGAAAATGAAAATTAATTGCATATTTGTAATTTTTTCCCCCCACAGGCTGTAGATGTTGTAGGCCAAGCAGGCAAACCCAAGGCCATCACAGGTTTCCAGACTCACACCACACCGGTGCTGCTGGCTCACGGAGAGCGGGCGGAGCTGGCCACAGAGGAATACCTCCCCGTCACGCCAATCCTGGAGGGATTTGTTATCCTCCGCAAGAACCCCAACTATGAGACCTAGACTGCACCCGTTTTCTCTGGCCTTTCCTTGTGTCTAAGGGTTGTCCTTCGAGGCTCTTGGCAGTTGTTGTTGTTGTTTGGTTGTTGATTGCATTGCTGAAAGGACTCAAAACAAGCCTATCATCATTTGTTGTCTGTGGCCCAGCTCCAGCACGCTTTAACATTGATGGATGGGGTGTGTTTGGTTGGAGCTCTATAAAATGGAGGATAAATTAGAACCTCATCCTTTACAGCCTAAATGGTTTTCACATTGCTCTAATTTTGATCCTCCTCCTCCTCACATGCTGACCCAGTTCTTTGACTGACCTGGGAGCAGTTAATTGAGATGGAACCTGTTTGTCACTCTCCTGTAAAGTTTTCAGTCACGAATAACCCAATCCTGATTGAACATCAGGTATTTTCATTAGCAGACATCCTTGGCCACCTTTTGTAACTAGAGCATTTAAAGCTATGTATTCTCCATCACTTTTGTTTTCCTTTTTGTTTGTTTTTTTCTTTTGTTACAGTGCTGTAAAAGGTTAAATCAACAATAAAATCAGCTCAATGGAAATGTGGTGATTGTGTGAATTTGTAGTTTGTTATATAAGCTTTTTTCAAACCATTTCTTCCATCAATCATAATTGTCCAGGATCATAACCACAACTTAAACATCTCTCTAACCATGAGACCAGAAAGTTTTAAAGATGAGAAGAAAAAACAAATGAGGTGGATTAGCCGTGCTTGCCAAAATGTTGTGACCAGGATACGTTAAATATTGTGTCTGCTATCTGGATATAGAGTTGTTTGCATTTTGAGAATGTCACAGAGCACCGGTTTTTAGTAAGGGGCCTTTTCAGATTGGTTGCAAGACTGGCTGCTACTGGTGATCCTTCCTGCCCACAGACAGCATCCACAACGAGTCTTTAAAGGTACTTTGGTTTCCTTTAGAATAAACTATTTCTGAATTTAGTTGAATTCTCAAAATTCTATGTTGTACTACTCATAAATGTACATTAATCAGTTTCACAGCTTAACATTGAAACTGGTGCCTTATATAAATGGATAAGGTGTGGTTTGAGTTATGATACATTCTGTTATTCAAACTTTTTATTTGACAAAAATATTTTCTAAATATTTGTATGTGTTTTTTTCAGGATAAAACAAGATTCCACGGGCAAGTTTAAAGTTACTATTTTGAACTTAAATGTCCAGCTTCTTCTATCGAATTTGAGAGGAAAATATTGAAATTTGACTCTGGAAAAATATGTACAACCCCTGGCAAAAAGTATGGAATCACCAGTGTTGGATGAGCAGTCATTCAGACATTTCATGCTGTAAAACAAACTCGGATCAAAAATTTTAATCTCCTACCAGCATACGCTTTTATACAGAAATTTTTACAGCA
>NW_015113224.1:0-39264 GCF_001443285.1 Poecilia latipinna | reverse complement strand
TGCTGTAAAAATTTCTGTATAAAAGCGTATGCTGGTAGGAGATTAAAATTTTTGATCCGAGTTTGTTTTACAGCATGAAATGTCTGAATGACTGCTCATCCAACACTGGTGATTCCATACTTTTTGCCAGGGGTTGTAATTTTGTAATGAAAAATGTCAATTGAAACCGCTCAAATTCTAAATTATGCTTTTTTTAAATATACAGACAAGCAAATGATACAGAAGAGGATTATGGCAACTAAAGGAGAAAAAAAATCTGACTTTACTTTCATAATTCAAACTTTTTTCTCTGAAGTTTTGCTTTTTTTTCTTAGAATACTGTTTTCAGTCTCAAAATTATTTTTTATGCCCCTGATCTACTTATTCTGGATGCAGCTTTTTATAATTGACCTACTACTTGCCAATCTCAAAAACTAGCACTGATTGAAGAAAAGTAGAAAGCCATCCCATTCAAAATAGATAATGAGGCTGGCACAATACAAAGTTGTAATACGCCAGAGAAGGAACCCAAATTGTATCAACGTTGTCACTGATACTCACTAGAACAATAACATTTTCCATAGCTGTGACAAAACATGTTTAAAATCTTTCTTTTATTCGTATAACAAAATTTGCTAGAAGACAAGAGGGAGATCCCAGCTAACTGGGATTTTGACAGATTGGTGTAAACTGCATTAAACTGTAATAAGCAGTGGCAGGCACAAAGAGTTACTGAGTTAACCAAAGTAAGGACTGAATCCCAAAATAATCTTTGGAATACCATTTTGAACACTTTCCTGAAGTCCTTTGTTTACTTTTAAATTTCTATGAAAACTTTTGGAGCCTGAACCTGTTTAAACTGTAAACATATAATGACACTTTCTCAGTTTTAAGCACATTAAGGCTTGTTTTTAGAAAGATTATTGCTGATGTGAAAGTACCCATAGTGCGAATGAATGATTACTGCCTGGGACATTTTCACGTGACTAGTTTTGGCCGGAATCAGTAGCTACCGGCTTCCGGGGAGCTTTCCGTCCGTCCGGCTCTGCGGACTCAAGGAGAGAAAGGTAACACCGCGGTCCTCGGCCAAATTCTTCATTAAAATATCTAGTTTTTCTTATATCTACCACAGGATATTGACTTTGACTATCTGGGGATAAGTTAAGTGTCAGTGTCATAGTTTTATTACCGGCACATTGCTCTGTGGTGGGACTTTGTAGAGTGCTGACTGCTGCTCCTGCTGTTTTCAGGGATTAGCTAGCGCTAGTTAGCATTGCGTGCTAAGACGACGTGGGTGTTCTTTCTTCGCTAGGGGCTACGCTGACTAGCAAGCTAGCACTACAGCGTACTACCAGTACGAGTCCTTACTCATGTGACTTGATGGAAAATCTGTGCTATGCACTACATATACGAAGAAATAGAGTGACAGTAGCATCAGTGCTTAGCGTTATTTATACTGTAGCTACCCAGCTGTATACTACATCGCTAGCTGTTAAACCACTTTGATTGTACTGTATTTGTTTTAGCTGTGGCAGAAAGTGATGGAACATACATTCCACAGTTTGTGTTTAAGACAAAAATCTGGAACAGTTTCAAACTAGAACATGCCTGTGATGATTTGATAGCCGGAGCCATTTGATTACGGTGCAATTTTGGTGCCAGCAATCTGAGACGTGTGGTTTCTACGGTGAAGAATCCAAACATCACAGTCCGACTCTGTTATGTGTCCACGAGACAAACTGTTCTTTGCGCTCATTTTAAGATAAAACACGAAAAAATATATCGTGTGACGTGTATTTTAAATAAGCTTCAGTGTATTTATCGTCTTTTGTACAATTCTTGAAGTTTTGCTAACTGCAGTGCCCGCTGAGCGGGGGCAAAGCAGGACAAGGAGTCGGTAAATGTTGGATTTCATTTGAGCATCATCTGGGATACCGCATCTGCAGGATTGCAACAGTGGACGCTGCTGCAAAGGCTGACACCGTTGGCAGGTGTGCGTTAGGGTGCGAAATAAGAAAACAATCACTATTCTTTTGTGATTCTGGTGCTATCATGTGCAGCGCTGATCCAACGCTCATGTTAATATTTCGCCAGTGAGAAGCTACTGAGTACCGATCAAGAGCTTTCACTTCAGTCAGTGGTATCCTTTATTGATTATCACGTCTGGCTAATTCTTGGCTTGGCAGGATTCATGTTAGGAGACATGCATGGTTGTCATAGCTAAAGACGGGCCTAGGCGTGGTTGGCGTGAAGCCGGCTGCTGGGCGGCGTATCGCGCCAACAGCGGGAGGAACCACGTGGTGAATCCAGGTTGGGCCTAGGAAAGTTAGCATGATGGCTAACCGGGCGCTGAGCAGATCCAGGAACAGCCCGGCATTCCTGTTGCGTGTTTACAGGCGCTTATGTTTGGGGAAAGTGTTTCTTATGAATGAATTTAACGTTAGTAGATGTCATCGTAGCTCGTTGCTTGCGCGTACACAGACACGCCCCTGTGTCATAACACAGCTATGCCCTCACTTCACATTAAATACGTGTTGGTGATGGTTGTTTGAACTATAATGTACTCAGATTGGTGAGAACAGAAGGCTTAGATGCTCGTTTTTGAACTATTTATTGCTGCAGAAGTGATGATCCTGATGTTCAACACTGCAGACATGTGACTCTAGCAGGAGATGTGAGTCCAAAATGGACGTTGTTTACTCTGCATAACATATAGACATGTTTACCCCAAATATTTCTTTCTGTGTTGGCAAACAACCGCCATTGTGATGCAGGGATGCTTCAACCAGAATTTAATCACAGCACAAATGCATGGTGTGTCAGAACCATGCTGTCACAGTTTTGTTGCCACATGCCCTGAGTTCATGCATGAGTGGGCTCTGGCAAAAACGCTTTGGGAGGATGGCAGAGGGAGAGGAGGAAGATGATGACAGGTGTTGTGATGCCTAGTTGCTGAGGCATAATGTTTACTGTATGCAAATCCTTTTCACTGTGGACTGTGTCAATAGCTTGTCATTCACTTAAATTGATTATTCACTGCTGATTTTGTTGGCTATATTCATCAGAGTAGTTGAGATAACACTAAAATTGTATTTATTACTTTTTTGTATTTGTAGCTCTATGACCCAGGAGCTGTCAACTGATTTCAAAACAGAGATTTCTATTGGATCACTTATTGAAGAAGTGATTGTAATCAGTCCTAGCAGGAGTTGTTTAAAGCCAGAGAGACGAAACCAAAACTTAATGACAAAGTTATCTGCATTGTTTGGGTTCTAGACCAGAAGCTAAAACTTCTGATAACAAATTTGGGATCTTTGCTTCCACACAGACAAAAATCACATTGTTATTGTTCAGGCATATTATGTACTGATTGGAATTGCTGCAGATGAGGTTTCAAATGACTGATGTTGATGCAGTAAGATTACTGAATCGAGATTAATTATCTTCAGGCTGTTTTCTTTAAGAAAAATAATCTGACTAGTGTGAATGAGTGAATATGACACATAGACGTTTTATATCCGTGTGCCACAAGCTCGCCATAATATCACAAAGCTTTGCTTTTGCCTCTTTTTTCTTCTTGTGCAATCCGCTACCTCTGCCACATTAGGTTGTTGTTAGATGTAAGGCAGCTCAATATGTTTTCTTTCCAGTATCGGTAAAGGCAATGTTCATATCACAAAGGCGTGTTGGGAGTGCCGTAATTGTTGGCTGACATAATAAGTGTTATGATTTAGCATTTTTCATGCTGATGTAACATTTAGCCAGTTGGATGGAATCTCATGGCAGCAGAAGAAATGGGATATTGCACCTGATATCGCCACTTCAAGACTTTCTATTGTTTTTTTCTTCATTCTCTTTTATTCTACTCCTTCTCTTCTCTTTTTCTGCGACAGTAGTTGTACCACTATGAAATTTTGAGGTGCAGTAACAGCACCACTGTGCTCCTGTAGCTTTTAGACAGTTTTTGCAAAAGGTTTATTTTTATGATTTTTAGTCCACCATAATGCTGTTTCGAAAATATTACTGCTATACAGAAGGACGGCAGCACAGTTGGGGTATGGTGTGCTGCCTGACCAGAGAGAGACTGAAATCTTGAGTTCAAAACTGACCTCTTTGTTATTCAGTGTGTCCCTTGGTTTTCCATAACCCTATTTATTACTCTTTTCTTTTGTATGCCTTCAAATTCAGCTGAAAAAACCTCTACTAGTATCCAACAAGTGGAGGAATGATGTGGGACTCTATGTTCTCCTTACAGTCATAGGAAAACTTGAGTCACTCCTGCACTTTGTAACCACCTTCTGCCTACTCTATAGCCTTTTATACTGCTACAGGAAAATATAAATATTAGGATTTTGGCAAAGTGCCAGATGTCAGCAGCTCTTCACTGCAGTCGAGGAATCAGACTAGCTTGATTCCTCGACTGCTTTAACAACCAGGAAAATAAAATAAATGTTTAAAACGGGATGAAAATGAAAAGTGTTAAATAAAGTCAAATGTGGACAGTCAGAGTTGGTTTAATGCAAAGATTTTTTTTTTACTGTGGCTGAATGCAGCTCAGGCAGCGAGGCCAGTCTAGTATTTATGTTTGCATTTGAAGAGGCATTAATCTGAGTTTGTCTGCAGCAAACAGGTGCTCCGCCACTCTCCACTACTGGGCCATTATGCTTATGCAATATCTGGAGGAGCATGTTTCTGAAATGGGGGCTGTCTTGGACCCCTGTGGTGCTCGCATGTTGAGGCAGCTCAGATGACAGGACGGCGTGTGAAAGCAGCACAGCGAGATGTGGAGTGCAGTGGGAGCTTTGCTTCACTTTCTCTTCAAACTTTTCCTTTTTTTTTCGTTCTGCATACATAAATGTCTGATGGTTAAACGTTTAATTGGTTAGACAAGTTTGCTTAGCGTTGTGCTCAATCTCCAATAGGTTTTATTTGTGTGGTTTCCAGCTCACCAGAGGAAAGCCCATGAGACAGTCTCTGTCTTTTATTGATCCGATTCAGCCCTCAGTTTATTTACTTAACATTTTATTTTATTTCCCGGTCCCTACATGGCCTGGCAAGTGTGATTTAGACTTTGACTTGTGCCGTCTGTTCTTTACCCCGACTTCCAACATTTCAACGGTTTTATCCTGTCCTCATATCTTGCCTGAATCAATAACTGCAAAACTTTAAATGTTAATGTCTTCACCAGCGTTTCGTCTAAGCCAGTAATGCCATCTGGCTGAATGAATGGAAACTATTACTCAGTTAAAAGCAAATGTAGTCATGCCATTTTTTTTTTTGTTTGTGTGGTTATAGTTTTGAAAAGATCAGGGGTTATAGTCCCTTTTGCAGCGTGATTTCCTTTAAAAACACCCTTAAATCACCATGACTCATCGCTTTTACGCTGTTGCTTCCTTTTGTTGTGTCAGTAAGGGGGGAGGGTGGGCAGATTGGTGTAGAAGTGTGCCATTGGCATATATAATAGAGGTTTTAGATATGAATAACAAATGTGTCATCACAAGAAAGAGTCATAGAACTGTAGGGAAGCTTTTAAATGACAAATGCTTTCATTCATTTACATTACGTTGCACTTTTATGATTAAAGTTAGGATATATTTATTCCATGTTTAGTGAACAGACTGGATGCTTCTATAAATTGTTCATTATTGGTCACTGCTGGTAGCAACTTTAATTTTCTGTTAATAGCTGGATGTGATCCACATTATGTATTTCAGATGGATGTTATAAAAATGTCTCCAACTTGCTTTGCTGCAAAAGAAAAGTTGCATCTCTCTTGTGTTTATTTTTTTTTGTAAGAAAGATTGAAGAAATATTCATATTTTTTAACCTTTTCACATTTTGTCACATCAAGAAAAAAATCAGTTCAATGTATTTTTAAGCAGTCAACTCTAGTTTGTTTTGGGGTCACTTAAATACAACTGCATTTGTATTTTCAGATTTGTAAGAAATATTTGAAAGCCATGCATTGTTTTCTGTCACATCAAATTCAAATGTACACTGAGGTCTGTGGCTACAACATGGGGAAAAAAAAACAAAAAAACTTGAAGCATTATTTTCTCAGGTGCTGTGCATGCTTTGTTCGAGACAAGCAGTGAAATATTTCTGTGAAATGTTTGTATTTCATCCAAATAAGTTATTGTTGCTCTTCATGTTTAACTCATGACTCATTCGTAGGCACAATAAGTGAGGCAGTTTTTTAAAAGTTAAATACAAGTCTCTCCAGCCTGGAGTTTGAGCTTTTGGATTTGGAAACACAAAAATGTAACACAGGGCATTTTATTTTATTTATCTACTTGTTTGTGGTCAGTGGTGTTTTTGCTCTTTAATCAACTGAGAAACAAGTAATTAAATGCTGCTGAGTGTAAAAATGTACATGAAGCCAGAACATTGTCATTATTAAGAATTTTTCTGTCTTTCAGGAAAAATATTCTTCCGCACAGAAACTACTCTTTGGACCTAAAAGGAAAATCATAAATGTAAGCCATTTTTTTTTTATTGTTGTTTTTAACACATCTTAACCTTTTTACACACCAACTGAGGCCTTCTGTTTTCTATTTTGTTAGATTTTTACACAGGTCCACATCTGCCTCCCCATGCAGAACCCCATGAAATGAATAAAGCACCACAGCCTATAACGGGACCCCCCTCTGCCCCCCACCCTGCCCCCTCCCCTGGTCTTTCACAGGTAAGTCTCATCGGACTCATGAAGTTCATAAAGTTTAATCTCACTTAGGTTCATCAGAGGAGAAAAAAATCCAAGCATTTGATCATGTTGGCCTAAATATATTGTAATTTTCATATTAACCAAAAAGTTGCTGTTCATGAATTATAAAAAAAAAAAAATCACAATTACTTCCAAATTTGCATGTTTGTTATATTTTTCGCCCATTGAGGTTGCCATGTTTTCACCTGTGCAAAGCATGCTGGCTTGATGATGTGGGTAGGTTACAGTGGACTCTGCATCTGATCTCGGCTCTGATGAAATAAAATAATGGAGCATCTATACTTAATATAATATTCAGGCCTGATAACGCTCTGGCGCCGTGCTGGTTCTCTGTGAGAAAAAAACAGAGATTTATTGGGCATTTCTCTGATTCTAACAGAGGCGCAGCGTTCACTCCCTACATTGGGTTTGTTCAACTCCCACCTGAATGTTTTCCATTTGTAGCAACAAAATTCATAGTAATCTATCATTTAAGAGGCTTTTAGAACAGTTCTTGGTATAACAATTGTGTTTTCATATTGTGTGAAGCTCTAACATATTGATGTTCTTATCTCTCATTGCTTCAGGGCAGCCTTCCTTTTCACGTTTTTCTCATGTTTATGTCCATTTCTGTCTGATGCAGCCCTCGTTCCCCCCTGGGCAGCCTTCTTCTGTTGTGTTCGCGACCCCAGCACCTCCACAGATGAACCCCACGCCACAACCTCGACAGGTAGGACTGACCGCTGACCTGGCCCTCACCTACAATGATGCTTTTCCTTTCACATCAATGAGCCAAGCTTTTTCTCTCTTCTTCAGCAAGGCTTGCTCAGTCAAAAATTGTCATAAGGCATGGAATATATCAATATATCTCTTTCTATGGGAAATAAAAGGAACAAACCGTATAGATGTGTTTAATGGTTCAGGTTGACTGTATTCTCATGGGTTCTTCTCACATTTCCTCACCACTTCTGGTGTTCATTTTCTAAGCTCATTTTGATTCTATCTGCATGGTTTAGCTCTTTCACAGCTCATTTCATTTTGCATGACTTTGTAGAATTGGAGTGATTTTTCACTTGGTGCTGAATTGGGGCTTTAAGGTAATTAATATGTATCCATCAGGGGACATCTGATATCTAGTTTTTATTTGTTAAAAAGAAGCTGACGGTTAAGAGTTACACTAGTGGTGGTCTTTCTGACCTTCCTGCTCATGTTTTATGGTAGAAAGTTGGCTTTTCATTTTTCTTGTTGTTTTGGAAATCAGGTAGGTGCGAATGTAAAAGAGAAAACTGTAAATGGAGAGTCATGCATGAACTTTGAGCTTGTCTTTAACCTCTGTCTTGTCTGCCTCTCCTCCTCCTCTAGTTTGCCCCTGCGCCCCGACCTTTACACCAACAGGTACTAACAGCACAGCTGACTAACATCGGGTGGTGGGAATCAAATGGTTACAAAGGAGTTGAGAATTAACCCTTCCCTTGTTTTACGAATAAAACACATAAAAAAAACAGAATAGAATCTTCTTTTACATCAAAACTGAAACACTGCGTTAAATTCATTATTTACTTCCACTAAGGACTTCAAACCACAGATTATACACAGAGACAAAGTTGCTTCAGATCTTTGTAAGGATTCAGTAGTGTGAATCCTGGTGGTCACGCTCCTTTATCAGCTTCACCGAAAGATTTCTTCTTCTTAAGTTGTGTTTTGTAACAACAAAGGTTTGGCATCTTGGCTGTAGCACACTGGGGTGAGTGATGCTTGGAGAAGGTTTTGGATGGAGGAGTCAACCTGACAGAACAAAAGATCAAAGGATAATTCATTAAATCAGTCGGAATATCTCAAAATGGGAAAATCCAAACACTTTGAAACAAGCCGTATTAAATAAGTTTCCACTTCAGATTTTTTATTTTTTATTTTGATCCAGACATCTTTACCGTCTTTTAAAAATCAGATTTCAGCCTTGGTAATTAGGTTGTGCTTTGGAGATTTTCCCAAATCTTCAGTTTGGAAGTTTGAGCCTTAAAGTAAGGATGCATGAGCTCTTGCACATACAGTGTTATAGTTGAGGAGAATATTTCCTGAATCTGTCTTCCAGGGTAAATCCTTGTGAAAGGATTCAAGGTAAATACGTTTTATGAAACTAAAGTTGTTTCCTTTTTAGAGAAGTGCCTTGATTAACATCCTTCGTGGGGAGGCATGCCATTAGTTTGAGAACACCAACTAAAGTGCTGTCTTTGTTAAATTTCCTTTGAGTTGTTAGAGAAAGTACCAAAGTTTTCTTCTGCTTTGTGTAGAGCAGAGCACCACCTGTTGCTTCCCACTGTCAAACATCTGGCTGACGAAAGTGAGTTCTGCTAAACTCCTCCATTAAACTAGATAAATATTAATATATTGGTTTATTTGCATTTCTGACTACAAAAAAAGACTTATAGCTTGAATATTACAGAGTACCAAAAGTGACTGTTTTTAAGGTGTTGCTTATTTTGAACACTGCATTAAACATCAGGCAACAAAAGTTTGTTAAACAGCCTCTTGCAGGCTCGGCAAATACCTCAGCCAGTTATCTGACATCAGGCTGTTTTGCTGCCAAAGGGGCTTTACAAAGAGCAAAATGGCTGAATTTAAAAATCTCTTTAAACATTTACATTTGAATCAAATATTTAGCTTCACTATTTGGGTGATCCACCAGAATTTGTATCCATTTAGAAATATCTTGACAGTAGGCATAACATTTTTATGCTTACTGGTATTCTTTAGTTCGGCAATGTACTTATTTGTGTTCTTTCACTCTTACTCCGCTTATTTCAAAAAGATAAAATATTACATAATGTAAAGTAGCGCGAGATATGAAAATATTTCACCAACTTCAGTCGCAGTTGGATCACCTTTTGGTTCGGTCCACGTGTTGAACTGGAGAATCACCCAAGACAACTGTGGGATGTTCAGCATAGTCTAAAAAGCTCGAAAGTGTGAGCATTTTAAGGTTGAAGTTTGGGAAACTGCTCTTTGTCCCCCGTTGTGTATGAGGCGTTCATGAACCGGATCTCCAGGTGTAGGCATGGAGACAAGTGCGTTTACTTTGGGTTTCAAATGAGCTTTGTGCAGATGACGTGGTTTTGTTTGCGCGTTGAAGCTGAAAGCTGGGTCTCTCACCGTGCTTTTCTGGAGCTGTTTGCAGCTGAATGGGAAGCTGCCGGGATAATAATTAGCTCCTCCAAGTCTGAGCTCATGCTTCTTATCTAATAACAGGAAGACTGCTCACTCCATGGGGTCAGTCTGTCTTATGCGGAAGGGTTCAGGTATCTTGATGTATTATTCACAAGTCACAATTCACAAGGATGGAACAGGAGAGGAATCAAGCTGATTTAAGGGTTCCTGTTTAAATTAGACTGATGAAATGAGTCACAACTGGAGAATACATCCTCACAATCTTGTTTAAAGTAACGACAAATAAAAAATAAAAAAAAGAAAATACTAAATCTAACAGAATTACTTGTGGCAGTAATTTCCAGTAGAGTGTTGTATGTAATGTTAGATGGTGACAAATTATTTTATCACAATAAGAAGCTGTTTGTTTGATTCCCTCATTAAAATTCCTCCCAGGCTTTCCAGACTGACAGTGTTTTGACTGCTGTCTGCTGCAGCGAAGAGATTGACTGCTCATTAGGTAGTCTACAGGTGATTCATTAAAAACGCCACGACCTGAGCTGTTGACGCATCACCTCCGGACGACTCGGGGAAATATGCAAACTTGAGGAAGTAAAGGACTAAAACCGTCTCCAGTTGACAGACAAGAAAGCCGTTTCAAAAACATTTAAATTCATTCTTTGAAAGAAAGTTCACAGTAACTAGTTATAAATGGAACAGGATTTTTTTGTATTCATTTTTAGTGCACGTCTGACGTACTGTGGTCAGCATTTTATTGAAATAGGCGGTTTGAAATCAGATGTTTGTTTTTACTGGCTTTCACTGACGTTTTACTGTATAAAAATCCTGTCAAAGGGTAACCACTGGTTATTGGTTCTAAAAAAAAAAAAGTTTAAAATAGTGTCCATCTTCATCTTCTAAAGTGCCTGGATTCTTTTGAGCTCTTGGTTTACTGCGATCCACTGTTCTCTGCATGTTCTTTGTTAGCTCACCGCTTGCCTCAGAAAGGGCCGTTCCTCTGCTCTGATTGATGCTTTCTGTTTCTCAATCGTCTTTCTTCCACCTTCTGACTCCTTCTGTTTGCCGTGTCTCTGTGTTTGATCTGTTTGTGCTGCTGAAGGGAAGCTTCAGGTCGCTACAGGTAACTGGATTTCATCTTTTTTTTTTCTTTTTTCTTTTTTTTTTCCCTTTTTCATGGTGAGGATGTGTGTGTAATAGTTGGCAGGGGTTTGCATGATTGGCTTGGTGTCAGTTTGTTAGCTCCCAGGCCTGCAGCAGAATGTCAATGAGGAGGCTCTGAATGAACTCGTATTAGCTGCTTTATCTCTGCTGACAGGCGGGGCTAATATGTTTCCAGTTGGATCCTGGCCATATATTCATACACAAACTGTTAGCCTAGCTGCACATGTTAGCTTCTCTTGTCTATGACACAGTTATCTTTTGTTTTTCAATGACAACAAAAGATTTTGTGTTTTTCCTTTCTTTTTCTTTTTTTTTATTCTCTTCACACACTTTTTTGTTGTTGCTGCCGTTGCCCAGGTTTTTCCTGCTCACATTCCTTCCACTGTTGCACCCTTTCTCATCCTCCACACCTTTATTCCACTTGCAGCCCTACTACACCAACAGGGGCAGCCTGCCTCCCAGCAGTGGGCCTCGGGGCGTCCCAGCCAGCACTAACCCCCGGGCTGTGACACCCACCCATGTTTACCAGGCGGGCCCTGGCTCCCAGATGATGATGATCCCCCAACAGCAGTTGCAGTTCCCCAGCTCACCACAAGGCCCAGCTTATTTCATAGGACAGGTAATGAGACGCAGTCTTAATTTTTACAGCATTGAAAGTGATACTCTGCAATTGTTTTTCTTTGATCTTACCGTTTTTTCTTTTTTGTTGTTTTTTTTTTTTTTTTACAGTACCGGTCTCCAACGTATGTGGCCACGCCGCAGCAATACTCGGTCCCAACTGGAACCCCAGGTTTCTACCCAGGCACCAGCCCTGCTGAATATGGTACTTATGGTAAGAGGCTCTGCTCTGGGCCTCGACTGCCGTACAAACAGGTCACTGGGGTACCTTGTTTAAAACATGTCAGGTTAGGGAGTATATGCAAATTAGACGTAGATTGTGTCTTATTAACATAGAAAATAGTTTAACAAAATGAATTAAACAATATGTTTGGAAATGGAATAAAAGACTTAGGTCAAATCCTGCTAAATGATGAAAACATTAGGTAACACACTGTATAAATAAATAAGTTGGGGAAAGTTCTTATTTTGTAAGGGTTTTTGATGCATTATTTGATGTATTCAGTTTCTCTTCAGTTTCTGATGTAAATTACTTTATCAAGCCATTGGTTCATTTCTGCATTTATTGCCAGTTTTGGCAGGTTATGTTCAGTCTGTCTTCTGGAAATGGAAAGAGTAAGGCACAAAAGCAAACCTAACAAAACATTGACTCCTGCTTTAAACTGATGGTAAAGAAATGCTCTGAAAGAGTTGCAGCTGAAATTGCAACAAAAGTTGGGCTGAATAAAAATGCACACCACAAATAACTTGGTTTAGTTTATATAGAATGTAGAATAAACATGTGCCATTTTCCTTCTACTTCATAGAAGCACTTCTTTGATTTGGACTATCTTATAAAATCCTAATTTGTAGCCATTATATATGTAGCGTAGGGCAGGAAGACTTTTGCAAGGCACTGTAGGTATACACGCTTTGCTACTGTGCTATCCCTCCATCTAGAGGTGACTGGGTGTCAATGCAGCACAGAAAGTGATAATGCCTTGCAGCAAACTTGCTGATCCCTCACTGCCAGTTATTCGAGGTATGTGTTGTCTTTGTGAAGCTAGTCCATCAGCAGAGCGGTGAATGCAGACCTGTAGAAATGGTCTCCCTCCTCCCACTCACTGTCCTGCTCTTTGCTCTTTATTTCACATGATCTAATCGTGGCTTAACTTTTGAAGCTGCAGTCACTGAATCTGACTGCTCACAAGCCACAGAACTGCTCTAATAATGAAATGACTGTAGAATGTTTGTGGAATGCAACATTACTGAGACATTGACATTGTAAACAATTACAATGTCAAACTTTGTATGTGTGCAATTAAAAAGCCTTAAACTTTCCAATAGTACTTCAATAGCTTTATGAATGTGAATATGAATAGCTTCAGATTGTTCACAAATCTGAACAGATTTGAGGACTGATTTAATTAGAAAATTAATGACTTGTATTGTGTTCCATCAGTTTCTTTTCTGCCTGAATAGAAACTGAATAGAAACTTTGAGGAGCAGCAATAAAGCTCCTCCTGAAAGGCAAACTGCAACGGTTTATTAGTTGTTTACATCCACTGGACTTTGGGGCCATTCTTCCTTGCCTAGCACTTTAGTCTGAGGTATTAAAAAGGCCATTGTGTAAAATTGACTTTTTTGAGTTATAATGTTAATCCCTCATAAAAACATACATGGAATGTTGCTTTCATTTTTTCATGTTTGAGGATTCACTTAATCTCCCATGACAACCAATCAGAGTTGCACAAATTCTTGGTCTCACAAAGTGCCACCTAGTTAACCAAAGCTCCTCCTTGAAGCTGCAGCCTTCCCTCTAATAGAGTACCCCCCACCCCACAAATCCTCTACTGGGCTCCTCCAGACTAGTGCCAGCAGCTATTAGCAAACACCTGGTGGAACTGCGAGTCTGTTGTGCTTATCATACAAACTACAATGTCCCTAAACATCATCATGGAATAGCAGCGTTGTAATGACATTCTGAAAGGAGAATGTGTGGGAAAGGATTGGAAAGCAGAGATTAATTTCAAGGCATCCAATAATATTATGATGCAAAGTCAATTTTCTTTGAAGTTTATGTTATATACAGCATTTTCATAACACCTGAAGGTAATATAGTTCCTTGATTGAGCTGTTATCGATGTCTGATTCTGGTTGCATGGCAGTTATGTTATTAACTTGCATTTTGGTTTACTTTTTACTACCTTCAAAACTAATTTTAACTTGCTTTTTGTTTAACTTTTTTGGAAGCCTGATATGGCATTTATAAAGTTTCAAATTGTCTAGAAGCCAGTTTAGCAGAGGTTCAATCTTTAGTCTGAAGGCCTTAGACTGTTTTTTTTTCTATCTTACCATGGTGTTCATGGTGGACACCAACCTAAATACCCGAAGCTTAAATGGAGAAAAACCTTTGTAAATAAAAAAAAAAAAAAAAAAAAAAGTGCACTGATCTTACGTGGCTTTAGCTATTTTTAACTCTCCCACCTGCCAAGAGTGGTTTGATAAGCAGGTTCCCTGCTCCCCCCAGGCCCACCCCGTGTAGTTGGCTCTCATGTCGTCACTACAGCTGATCAGATGACACGTTCATGATGTAGAGGTATGGGAGTCTTTGGACCTAGAGGGGGAGAAGGAGGGGACGGAGGAATTAGGAAGGTCAGTGGGAGGAGCTAATCGGAAACCAACACTGTCTGTAGGAGGATGGACTGAACAGTAGAAGAAGTCGGTCTGAGAGGGAACCTGTAGAGTGAACTGGAGGAAGTTTAGAGAGGGGGTTTGAGGAGAACCCCCCTCCTTTTTTCCTCTCTGTACACTGTTTTGCATTCAGTTGGAGTTCCACATGGGGAACCGTGGTTCGCAGCAGCAGCAGGACTCTGAGGTCTCTCAGGGTAGGTCTTACCCCCCATTACGCTCCCCCACAGAATCACTGATCCAAGCTTCAGTAGAAGGAGAGGCAGGGCTCCAGTCTCTTCTTTTTTCATGGTTTAGGGGCGCTGTCCAAGAATCGTGTCATTCTACCTTTTGGCGCTCTCTGGTAAATGGGCCACGTCTCGCTCGCACTTTCTTTCCTTCTCCTGCGCAGACTCGTCCGCGAGCCTGTGTGGGTTTTGACTATATTTAGGCTGTGCGGCTCCTGGTCAACAATGCAGACTCAGTAATGTTAGTTAGACTGAAATGCACGCAGGAGGGGAGGGAGACTGAGTGGCAGCTAGCTGTTGCTGTGCCTGAAGAATGGCCTCTTTGATTTAAAGTTTGCTTTTCTTCCTCTGAGGCTGGACTGTCGGAAGCCAGTGAAAAGGCCAGGTAATGCCTCCTAATGGCTGCATGACTGTGTTTGTTATTGAGCAATTTGCCTTGTGTTGTGGGGTTTGTTGAGGGCTTTTCAACTTGTGCGAACCTTTGGGGAGGTTTGGAGGTAAATGTGCTTCACAGGCAGGAGTTTTCTAAATAGGTTTTCTGAATGTGATACTTACAGCTCGCTTTAAGCACTTTTGGTCAGCTGTGTAGAGCAGTGAGGAACTGCTGGGTCATTGTCTGTTTGCCCACTGTGTGCTCTGTCCAGGTTATTACATATGGGCCCAAAATCTGGAGGAGTGTGGCACTGAATGTATCTACTTTCCTGGTCTATATATCTATGGAAAAATATGCATAAGTCTTTTGTATTTTCTAGTCTTCCCTGTCTTAATTATTCTTTCTTTACTTCCTTTTCACTTTCCTTCTTTTCCTTCCTTTTTTCCATATTCTGTTCTTTAAAGTATGTTTTGATTGTTTATTTGCCTTTTTTCCCTTCCATCCTTTTTTTTTCCATTTTTTGATATTTTCAATTTTTTTACTTTCACTCCATCCATCTTTTCTTCCCCCCTTTCCTGCATGTTTTCATTGAAAGATTCTTCCATTTTTTAAAATTCACTCAAACTTTCCTATCCTGTGTTTCTATTCTTGTTTGTTGCAGCTTTTATATTTAAAGGCTTACCATAAGAATATCTTATATCTGTTAAGTCCAAAGCGTCCTCAATGTCAATTTAAATTGACAGAAATGCTCTTTCTCTTTCTCTTTTGTTTTTGGGGTTTTTTTTAAGCAGAATTTAAATGTTTTACATGAACCTTCTCTCAGTTCCTTAAAGATATAAAGAACAGGAAAGGTTTGAACTTCTCTAACAGCTTGTAAACACAGAGAGAGGAACGGTTTCTGCACATACTGTGTGGATCAAACCCTTGTTTTACTCCTGTAACATTAGGTCAGTGTGTGTAGGTTTACATTCTTCTTTCTGTTTTATCCACAACAGGGACTTACTACCCTGCACAGCCTCCGTTCCCTCCCTCTGTGCAGGCGGCGCCTGTCATTATGAACCCGGCCCCGCAACAACAACAAGCACCGCCTCAGCCTTCTCAACACATCCCCACCAAACGGGAACGCAAACAGGTAGAGTCAGTGGTCTGTGGACTTTTATTCTCTGCGGTACCCGATTAGCTTCTTCCTGATACTCATTTCCTAGAAAATCAAGTTATATCTTTACAGAATTCCCCTTTGGTTAATAATAATCCTTATATTTCAGGCTTGATCATTAAATTGGAAAGTTTTTCTTCAGTTTCCTTGGAATGATTAGCTTTGTCCGTCCAGTTCTGAAGCTTCAGTAACTCCTTTAGGGCAATTATTTGAGCATGATGTGTCTTTCCTACTCATGAGAAACTTCCAGAATTATGATAGTGATATGCTTTACACTCGTATCACTGTCATCATGTCTGAATAAATTGCAGTGGTTATTGAACTAAAACAGAACAGGTGAAAAAAATAATGCACATTAACAATATGTATTAATGCAAATGTTGCATATTAATGCAATTGATGCACATATGTTAAGATATATGATTTTTGGCACACAAAAAAAGTAATGGAATCACTCAGTATGTTTTGTGTGGTAGCTGCAACTGCACAAACATGTTATTATCATTTTACTAGTTTTGCTTTTAATGACAATTAGGGCTGAAGTGATGAATTGATGATTGAAATTATCCGTTAATTTAATAGTTGATGAATTCTTGATGGGAGTATGCAGACTCAAAGAGGCCATTTGGTGAAAGAACAGAGTGTAATTAAGCCATAACTGTGGAAAAATATATACATTTTGCATTGTTTAAATATGTTTTACTCAGAACTCCTCGAGTGACATAGATTTCTTCACCTGGTTCAAATTCAATAAAAAAAAAAAATCTCTTACTAAGCACCTTTTGCTTTTCGATTATTTTTATTCAAGCAGTCGAGGCTTTTCACATGTTAGAATAATTTTTTTAGCTGCAGATGCATTCTTTGATACAAATGATCAAGTGTGCACTAAAGGAATATTTTTGTTGCATTTTAGGCAAGAAAATGTTTATTTAAAAACAAAAGATTTTAATTGTTACCATCTTTTAATGTTTTTCAAAAACTCCTCAAAACTGTTTGCGTGGTTGTATTAAAAATATCTACACAATGTGCACATTTTTTTATCCTGTTAATCCTCAGTATACTCGACTATTAAAATAATTGTTAGTTGCAGCCTTAATGATATGACCATTTTATTCATTTACGTGTTTGAAGTCAAGAAATGTATAGGAGTATGTAAAAGACAGGTGCCAAAGATGCAGCTGAAAGTTGACCAATAGGAATGAAATTTTATGCTGAACACTAAAATTAAAATTTAATACATGACCCAATGTCCACCCAATATGAAAGCAGTGATTGCACAATTTTTTAAGTTTCATTAGTAATTTGTCGCTCGAGGAAGAGGAAGTCTGAAGATGTGCTGTAAAATGGAGTAGCTTCACAAACCAGCACCCTGCATAAATATTTACATGCACTCAGTCACTCACTCTTATCACCATACATTGCAATGATAATTCTCTTGTGCTGGGAAAAAAAATTTAATTACTTTTTTCCGCTGAAAACTGTTAGAAAGCCAGTTTCTGATTTGTTCAGTTCTATGACATAAACGGGCTCCGGAGAAGTGCTACTGCCATGATGGGTTCACTTAACTTGAAAAAAGTGGATTTCCGTGTGTATAATCTATTGCTCAAGCCAATAAAACAGGTAAACAAGATGCAAACTGTTGTACATTCATTTATTCATTTTATTTCAGCAAGTAGCTGTTATATTAGAGGTGGAAAATCACATGCATTTATAGCTTTCTATTTTGTTGCTGGTGTAAATATGATTACTGTGAGATGAATCAAAAATCCCAAACTGCTACATACCAGCTATGCTAACGCTACAACACTCATGTTTGAATTAACTTAAAAATGTCAGGAAAGCTCTTGTATGTGGAGCAGTGTAGTGGTAAACCTCCCAGATGAGACGAGCTGAAGTGTCTGTTTAAACACTGGCTTCACAGACACGGACGACCCAAAAATGGGGCTCCGCTGATCTGTGCTCCCCCATCGAGCTGCAATTCCTATATGCAAAGTTACAAACGACACAACACTTCATTCTATTCAGGTCCGAATTAGCACAGGAAATTGCTAGGAAGCTGACAACTTGGTTGGCTACTTAAAAATGGAGCAATGCAACAAACCAATGCGAACTCCACTATTACTCCCTCAGTTATAAAGGTAGTGGAAGCTAATGTGGCTAATAGCTGTGGTGGATCCAAACTGAAGATGACAATTGGAACAAAAAAAAAAAACGAAACAGAAGCCTGCAGGAATCTTCCTTGCTGCAGTCGTTGGTTTATAAAAAAAAAAATATATATATATATATATAAACAAAGTTACCAGAAATGCAGAAAGTGCACAGGGCGGCATCTTAATGCATCTGCTTGGACCACATTGCTGTTTACACTGCAAAAATAGGTTCGCTATGTGCCAGATCCATGTTTGTTTAGAAACAGAATTTTATTATAGAATTAGAATGATTCTTTTTTTTTTTTTTGTCCCCCCCAGTTGCAACATTTATTTGTATCGACATCAAATTAACAGATAAACTGTGGCTCACTAAAGATAAGCAGTTATAAAAATACTGTAAACTTCTCTACTGTTTTGTCAAACAGGTAACAGTTCAGCCCTCATTTTCTCCCTAAAGAAGGAAATTTATCGGTAACTTTCTAATATAGAAACATTGTCATATTGTAATCAATCATATTTTATTCTCTTATATTGAAAGAACCCTTGAGAAAATGTTGTGATGCAGAGTATGTTTCTTAGCATTGAGTTTGAAATTTTAGTATCGCGACAACCCTAATAGATACTCAATAACAAAGGGTCTCGACTATGAATTGAGTCATACTGCTCTGGAGAACTCTTCTCTATTTAATTTGATTTAATCCTTATCAGTTAATCCAATCAGCCGTTAGTCTCGATAAATAAAAGGAAAGTTAAAAGGCGTGTGAGCAAACTCGATTGTTGGAGAGATGGCTGCAGTTTGAATCTGTCGAGCTACACCTACAGTTTCTAAACGGCTTCATAGAGGTGGTGCTGAAGTCCTTTGAACAATATTTGTGCAAAAGACTGGATAAACAGACTTGACAAAGTTGCGCTACTATACGTGGTGGCAAACGTACTTATTAAAAAAAAAAAAGACGAAATTAATTTGATCTCATGAGAAGTCGGGTCTTTTTGTGCCTGTTTTAATATTTGGCACATTAAACTCACAAGTAGCTATTTAGATGTCGCTATTCACCATGTGTATTGCAAAAGTTGTTGCAGAATTTTTTTCCAAATTTCTGCGGACGTGCTCTGACCGAGAGAGTCCTGAAAGGAGGGGGCTGAGGGACATGTCAGCACATAGCTGAAGTCCACGTGGCCACTGGTCTCCTCCCCCTCTAGCCTTCCGCTGCCGCTGTGGCATCCCCCCTCTTCCTCCTGCTCTAGTTTCCTCTGCTTCCAGAAGGCGTGAGCTGAAACTGAAATCTGAAGAGTGACTTTAGCCTTCCTGTGTTAAAGAAATGGAAGGGGGAGTTTCTTGAGCAAGCTGCTGCCTATTTGATAATGTGAACTTTTTTCTCTCTTTTTTTTTAACTGGAAACCCTCCCATTCGCACCATGCCCCTCCTCCTCTCTCAGGCCTCTTTTATCTGTGTGTGAGTCTCTGTGGGCGGGGGTGCACATTCCAGCTCCATAGCTCTACAAGGCCAGTCTCTTTCTCTCTTTTTTCCCTCCCTGTTCTGTTCAGCTCAGGACAGAGGGCTGATCAGGCTGCTAGCTAGCATACAGACAGTCAGGCCTGGCTCAATGCGGTCCTATTCTGCTGGATTGTTTGCCTGGCAGTGTGTTATGCGAGTGAAACCAAGGCAAAACTACTTTGTGTCCAACCCCCACCCTGCTTTGTGGAGTTGAAAGTCCAGCATGAAGCCAGCAGGAGCTGCTACTCCAGCCCTGGGATGAGAGGCCCACCGGGGTTTGTACTGCTTTTGGGAAGGACTTGCAAAACCGGACCAGGTAAAGGTCAGTAGTGTTGGGTAAACATTGCTGCACTTTCATTAAAAAGTAAGTTAGAGAGCAAAAGTGTTGTAGAAGCTGCGTTATAACTTTTGTAGATCAGTTTCTGTCCAGTAGCATTCAGCTTCGTTTTATGAGTCAGATTTCACAAATACCACATGATCAGCAGATCACAGCCAAGCAGAAAGGCTTGTGCTGTGTGAGTGAGCAGATTTCCACCCACTTTAGTTGTTCCCTCTGTATGTCGTGTCTGTGTGTTCACATGCAAGGCTGCTGTTGTCACACCTGATTATGCTTCGCCTTTGGCATAGTCATGCCTTTTTTCTGCCAGTTTAAACCAGCAGTGGAATTTCACAATTTGGCTTCGGGTTGGTTGATTAGATTCATAGTGTCAGCCTGCTTCTCTGTTGACTCTGAAGGCACATTCGGTAGAGCCACTCAGGAATTTGTGAAGCAATCCTAAGAGTTGGTTTTTATCTGTTCAAAATGGGAACAGAGATGTGGATTTTGTTGAGTGAGCTGAACAGAAAAGGGCTGGCAATTGTAGGCGTCACTCTTTGATACTCTGATCAAACTCAACACTTCCTCATCTACTGTCTTCCGACTTGTCTTAACCCTACAGGACGGGAGCTCCTTACCCTTAAACTACCACATGTTCCTCCTGCCATGCTTTGCTCTTAATTTGCTCCTTTTGCTCCACAGATAAGAATAAGAGATCCTAACCGAGGAGGCCAGGACATCACAGAGGAGATTATGTCTGGGGGCCGCAGTGGCTCTACCCCAACGCCCCCACAGGTGAGCTGAAGTAGCACGCAATGAGTTCAGGCAGAAAGATAAAGAAGTACAAACTGAACTTGTGTTCAGACTAAAAACTGATATTGCCGTACTGTTTACAGCTATGTATATTATGTTAATACTTCTACCCTGTGCTGGAAGTACTGGAAAGCATTTGGATGGACTACTGCTACCAAGCCTGGCAAAAGCATTCATGTGACCTTCAGGTTTTTTATGTTGCAAGCAAAATATTTTAGTGTCTCATTGGATTTTATCTGACGGAGCAAAGTGTGTCGAAGACAAGGTTCTAATATTTTATCTTTATTCACCATTACAAATAAACTAGGGCCTGGACTTTATCGCTTTAATTTCGATTAATTAATTACATAGATTTTAATGTGTTAAAAATATTAACATAATTGCTTTCCCCCCCTGGCTGGAACATTTATATGTTTTGTGTTTCCGGTACGGCCTTAATTCAGATGCACAAGTGACTTCTACAAACGACTGTGATGGACAACAAAGCCACTTTTCCTGACCCACTGGGGATTAATGATAAAAGACTATTGTTGTATTCGAGTTGTGCAACAAAGGAGTTAGCTTATCACCAAAACTATTCAAGCCTAAAAAGCTATTTCAATGCTAAACATGTTGCAGCAAGCCCAGATGGTTTTCACATGAGTTACATGAATAGTCAGGGCTTCCTGGAACACTTGATAGATAAATGAGTATAATAGCACTTTCAAGAACCTTCAATTACCTCAGTTAAGTCACCAAAACAAACTCATTCATTTCTTGCCCTGTGTCAATACTTTGATGATGACTTTTCAGGTGTAAAACTAACTACTACCTTTGCACATTAAGGGGCTGAAATTTTTACCATTGGTCACATTGTATGACGAGTGTCTGTGAACATCAGTTACAGACACTCGACAGACACCGATTTTGTATTTGATTTAGCTCCAGACTAAATCAAATCGAGATTATTGACCTTAACCACATTGCTGTGGCTGTTGCTGTGGCTGCAGGTTTAGGATCGCTCCAGTCTTTTGCAGCCTCAAACAGGTTTTCTGCTGTGGTTCCTTTTAGCTCCATTCATCATTTCATTAACTGTCCAGCTTCCCTAACTGATGGGGGAAGAAAACATCCCCACAGCATGATGCTACCCCCGCCATGTTTCACAATGAAGATGGTTTGTTCAGTTTGTTGTGTTTTGAGCTTTCCACCAACATTTCAGTTGTGGCGTTACCTTCCACAAATTTAATTTGTCTCCTACATGTCAACTTGGATACAACAAAAGGTTCTCTACCAAACACTGAAACAGCTGCATTATTGTTACGATTAGGGTCCATACAGATGGAAGGCAGTGGGTTGCACTGGAATTTATTTAGAAGTATTGGTGTAAACGGAGATTCAATTACAAAGCAAGTCACATTGTTTTTTATAGACCTTTGTTTATTAAAAATGAACCATATTTAGTACTTGCTTTGGTTGTACTTCAGATAAGTTCTACTTTGCTTTGGACCATCATGAGTTTTCATCAAATATACTTAAATTTCATGTTGACCGTTGTTTTGTTTTGTTTTTCGAATCTTTTAGCCAGAGACTGCAAATTTCTAACTAAGGGAAAAACCAAAATAATTTTCTTCTCCTGTTTAAGTGGAAAAGTGTGTCACGCTCAGCAGTGAGATCACGCCTTTCCTTTGTTACGTGTTCCCCACAGACAGCCATATCTGGATCAGATAATACAGTGTTGCCTCAGGCCAACGGTGACAGTATCTCTGCTGCTGCTACAACGGCGCTGGTTAGACCAGGTAGGTGCTACATAAATCTTGTTTGGGCTGGGGGCTGCTTCAGATAATTGATTATTAAATTGTCGATGCTTGATGTGTAAAATAATTTCTCTACATTTTAACAACCTTTTTCCTATTTTTTATTATTTATTTTAGATGACGGAGGGAAACTTACGCCACCTTCTTTGTCGCAGACCCCCGAGCTTCCCAAGGTTGACCCCATCCTCAGTGAGACCCCGTCCTCTGCTGTCAAGGTGTCTGCCCCCCCTCCACTCTCCGAACCCACACACCCTTCTCTCAGCAAGCCTTCACCCTCTGCTCCTGCTGCTGACGTGATAGAGGCTCCCTCACCTCAAAGAGGACCCACACCCAGCCCCCCATCTCCACCTGAGGTCCCTGCCTACCCTGCGCCCCTTCCTGACCCTTCCCCCACCTGTTCTGCACAGAGCAAAACAGAAAACACAGACCATGTTGTAGAACAGGAGGACTCTGGAGAGGAAGAGACTAAAGTCGAAGAGATACAAGCCTCTTTAGACTCATCGAGTGCTCAGGCCCCCAGCTCTAACGGTGTGGCAGATATGGAGCTTGAGAAGTCATCGGTTACTGTACCCCCCACTCACTCGGAGGACACTTTAGAATCTCCCATTGCTCAGCCTGAGGAGCTCAGCCTGCGTTTACCTAATGGCCTCCCGTTACCAGCCGCTCAGATCCTCCATGGATCTGCGGTCGACATATCTGAGCGCGACGACAGCCCTATAGCTGAGCCCGATGTAAGTCAGCAGCCTGTCACACAGAGCTGTGCTGCTGAGGAAGCTGAGAAACAAACTGTTACGGCCTTGCCCGCTGCTGTCGACCAATTAGCATCTGCTCCAGCTGTCGAAGAAGTTCCAACCGAACCGGTTGTCCTGACCAACCCCTCTGAGTCAGAGGTACAGGATGCAGTTACCGAGGTTGTCTCTGAGGTTGAGGAAGATGCTCCACAGCTCCAGACGGACACCAAGGAAGAAACGCAGTTGCCTACGGAGACGGTTCCCTCAGCTGATGACACATCTGAGATGATCTCTACTCCTCCTCCTCCTCCCACAGCAGAGGAGGAGGAGGGGGCTCCCAGTCCACCGACTGTCACCCCATCCCACGTGGAAACTACTATGCAAGGTCAGTCTCTTTCTGAAATTCGAGCTGTTTTGCTTCTTCTCAAAGCCCTTCTAAACATGTCTTTGTCGTGATTGTTCTCCTTTCTGCAGCTGCTGTGTCTGTGCCAAAGAAGAAGAGGAAGATGAAGGATCTGAACAAGAAGGAGGCGGTTGGAGACCTCTTAGATGCCTTTAAGGAGGTGTGTTCACTGTAACTGCAGTTGTTAAATTGGTGGAAAATATTTTTTTTGAGGTGGATCTTTGAGTTCTGGAAAAAGCAGCTTGCCCATATTGCGTTTGTTTACCAGCTTTGCTGTCCTGAGTAAGCCTGGTATAGATTTTAGTGTTCTCTAGTTCACAGAGAAGGATCACTTTTAAGTTATATATTTCTAAATGATCTCCAAATTCTCTTCTTTATTGGTTTTGACCTAATTAAGAAAATAAATCCAATTTCAGCAAAAACAAAATCAAGACTTGCTGCATGAATGTCCGTATTGTGACAACCCCTACGATCCAGTCAAGTTCACTTCATGATTCAAATTGGGGGTATAAATATTTTCAGAAAACTCAGTCTATTGAGTCACTGATTTGCAGCATTTACTCCCAGTTTTGTTTGACATTTCCATTTTACCTTTTGGCACATTTATTCTGCAGTAAGGGTCACCAGGCACTTCAGGTATAGCAAGCCTGAATGCATCATGCATCAATAAAAGAAGTGGTGCTCTTTAGTCACGTTACGATTTGATTGCAATGTGATTATAGGACGCTTTGACATCGTTAACTCAGTATTCTTCCACTTTACAGTTTCACTTTCAAACACCTTCAATATTAGAAAACAGGCAATTTATGTACATTTTTGCTTGCAAGAATAATCCCATTAGTTGCAGAAAAGAAAAAAAAAACCTCTTTCTACAAAGTACTTAATGCCTGTAATATGAAAATAGTCATTTTGGCTCAATGTGAACCTGCTTTCTTGGATTATTCTGGATATAAATTTGAGTAATTTTAATATTGGACCTGGATTTTGTTTGATCAAGGAGCAGGTAGTTGCCCAGCCTGAGCCTGAGCCGACGCCTGCCCCACCACCAGAGCCAAAGCCCCCAGCTGCAGCCCCTCCTGCACAAGAGGAGGCAGACCTGACCTGGGAGGATAAAGAGGACAAGCTGGATGCAGAGAACATCGAGCCGGCCGCCACCGACATGAAGTACCAGTACAAAGAGGGTGGGTTTCTGGACACTGATGCTACTGAGGATCCAAGTTTAGCACTGCTTGGGGGTGAATCAACTGATGATTTATTTCTTCTACTTCAGAACAATGGAAGCCAATTAACAAAGAAGAGAAGAAGAAATACGACAGAGAGTTCCTTCTTGGGTTCCAGTTCATCTCTGCCAGTATGAACAAACCTGAGGGTTTACCAGCCATCAGCGATGTCGTCTTAGACAAGGTGCATACTATTTACCTTAACTCCAAGCCTTCGCATGTTTTCACATCCTGTAACTTCATGAAAGTTATCTTTGAGAGATTTCTCAAAAATATCTATCCAAAAGCTCTCCATAAACCAGTCTTGTTTTCTTTTTGTTCAGGCAAACAAGACTCCTCTTCGCCAGCTTGACCCGAGTCGTCTTCCGGGGATGAACTGTGGTCCTGATTTCACACCCTCCTTCGCCAACCTTGGCAGGCCTGGAATGGGAGGAGGAAGCAGAGGACCTGTGAGTTACCAGTTTCTCTGTGTGACCCATCAAAGCATTCATGATTTTATTAGACTCTTAGTCTAACGGTGTCTCTGTTGGTTCAACTCTCTCCCTCTCCAGCCTCCTGGTATGGGTATTGGAGTGGGCGGGCCCCGACGTTCTCAGCAGGTCCAGAGGAAAGAGCCGAGGAAGATCATCACCAGCATGTCGCTCAACGATGACATTCAGCTCAACAAGGCAGAAAAGGCCTGGAAACCTTCAGTAAAGAAACCCACCCGGAGCCGGGAGCCAGAGGAGCCGCAGGAGAACGATCCCGAGCAGATGAAAACGCAGGAGCTGTTCAAGCGCGTCCGAAGTATCCTCAACAAACTCACCCCACAAAAGTTCCAGCAGCTGATGAAGCAGGTGCAGGAACTGACTGTCGACACCGAGGAGCGGTTAAAAGGAGTCATCGACCTTACCTTTGAGAAGGCCATCTCCGAGCCGGACTTTTCAGTGGCCTATGCAAACATGTGCCGCTGTCTGTCGGGGGTAAGTAGAGCCACATTTACCTGCAGTGGAAGAAAAAAAGAAAATGTATTTCTCAAATTTTTGTGTACATTGTGTCTATTTTCAACCCCTTTACTTTGATTCCTCTTAACAAATACAGGGGAAAGATTTGCCTTAAGACACCACCTGTTCATTAAATCAAGTGTGTAGTTTCACCTCAGTAGTGAAAGAAGCAATGTTTAGTCTCAGTGATGGGCAAGAACTGCTTCATTAAATCCAACACTGGGGACAAAGTTCACTAAAGTAAAAACATCCTGTCTCACCCATCTAGGACTGAAACGATTAATCGTGATGAATTGATTACTCAAATAATCATCAAATAATTTAGTAGCTGATTAATCGTAAATTGGAGTGCACAGATGCGACAAAAAAGATATTTGCTGATATTTATATTCTGTCTGTTAACCACCTTTTGGTGTCCAGTTATTAACGGGTTAAACCAACAAATCGATAGATCAACCCTCCACTGTACTGACATTAAGTGAAAAAGAAAGTGTGGAAGATTTCTCATATTGAAGTCTTTTTTAGCTGCTGATGCATCCTTTGCTGTGAATGATCAAGTATGCACTAAGGGAATCCTATGTTATTGCATTTTATTAAAAAAAAAAGGTATTTTAAAATGGAGTTGAATTATTTTTTAGTTTGAATCTCTAAATGTACTTCTAATATTGTGTAAAAAGTTTTAAATGGTTTAATGGAAAATCTGCAGAATGTGCCAACATTTTATCCAATTTATTGATTAATCGTCACAACATTCAAACACCTAAATACTCATTACATATCATTACTACACATACCATTATTTTCGGCTCCAGTGATGACCTCTGTTTTGTGCCACGTGTCTGGGCCACTGATCCAAGTGATGGGACTGAGGAACTGAGGAGCCTCTATAGCAGTGTCAGAACTAGGGTTTGTTTTTTCTTGCTTTTCTAACCGTTATTGTCGCTGCTCTTTTCAGCTGAAAGTCATAACCCCAGATAAGCCTGGTGCCACTGTGAATTTCCGCAAGCTGCTACTAAACCGGTGCCAGAAGGAGTTTGAGAAGGATAAAGATGATGATGAGATCTTTGAGAAGAAGCAGAAGGAGCTGGAAGCTGCCTCAGGGGTAAAGTTACTACATCATGGTTTAAAGCGTTAGGTACTTAAAGGGATACAAATAGACGCCAGAGTTTTATTAAAAAGTATTTTATTTGTTTTTATACATGCTGTGATGTTTCTCAGGAACATTTTAAAGGTTCAAATAGTTGCAGCTAGCCTTTCTTGTGGAAGTTCCCCTCTTATTCTGTCTCCTTTTTTTCTGTTGATGTTTTTCCAACAGGACGAGGTGAAGCAGCGACTAATCGAGGAGCTGAAAGAGGCTAAAGACAAGGCCAGGCGGCGCTCGCTGGGGAACATAAAGTTCATCGGCGAACTTTTCAAGCTCAAAATGCTCACAGAGGTAATCATGCACGACTGCATTGTGAAGCTGCTCAAAAACCACGACGAGGAGTCACTGGAGTGCCTCTGCAGACTGTTGTCCACCATTGGCAAGGATCTAGACTTTGAGAAAGCCAAGGTAACAGAAAACACACAAAGTAAAGATTTACATTGACAAACCTCCTCACTAAGCCTACATACTGATGGGGAAAACAAAATGGTTAGCTTACTAAGCCTCTCTGCCTCTCTTCAGCCTCGGATGGACCAGTACTTCAATCAGATGGAGAAAATAATAAAGGAGAGGAAGACCACCTCCAGGATCCGGTTCATGTTACAAGATGTGCTGGACCTCCGACGGGTAAATCATCACACAGACGTGGTTCTGAATATCGATGCAGAAGCATAAATATCATGAAATTTAAAGGTTTACCTGCAGTAAATAAAACCCTGGCTAGAGCCCACATTGCTAATTATTTTTATAGGTGAAACTACATAGGAATACAGAGCTTTAGCAAAATACATTGTGACAAGCTCCAGTCATTTCTGTTAGGGTATAGATAAGCAAATCTTTCAACAGGTTGATGTTTTCAGGAGAAATTCAACTGTTACTTGCCATTTCTGGAAAGGTAGTCTTAGGGCTTTTGGGCCACTTTGGACCTTCAATGAATAGATTAATAGCCTGATATTTGCTTCCTCCAGTCTATGGGGACTGACTTGTATTTGTAGCTAAAAACGTTCAAGTTTTTGGGGGTGTTATCATTTGTTGTTGGTTCACTTCAAAATGTATTGTGAACATATAATGGATGTTCCTATTTTCCTCATTGATTTTTTTAATCTACATGTTTAATCATCTCTTAATGTGCTCATCTCTGCATTGTGTGGTTGTTTTTGGATGAGTTGTTCATTCACCAAACCAAACCGCCATAATTTTGGTGTCTTAAGTGAGATTATAAACACTTTTGTTCTGGTCAACGGATAACGATGTTAGAGCCGATCTATTGTTCGTTTGGGTAAACATGTCATTCTGGTCCAGTTCTGGGAATCATAATACAGTCACTCTGCTGGATTCAGAATTTGACGGATTTGTGATTAGGGCTGCACTGAGAAATTTCCTTCGTTTTGGGCAGTCACCTGATGGACATGAAACTGGTCTTAATCACTGCAATGGTCTGAAAATACACCACTGTCCCCTTTTGCTCAATCCAATGTTGCCAACTTAGCAACTTTGTTGCAATATCTAGCTACTTTTCAGACAAAAACATCAGTATTGGCCAAAATTGTAATTTGAAAGTCAGGCTTTTCAGTGATTGGCCAGAAAACTATCAGTGCATCTTGAAAGTAATTGTTCATCCAATCTGCAACCAGATGGACTATTTACTTTGGAGCATGCTGAATGTCTCTGTTTAAACAAGGAGGTTGATGTTAGATTAATGGAAAGCAGGGCATCTCTGAAAGAAAAGTCACACATGCAATTATTGTTTGGTGTTTTGTGTGTGTGGGTTTAAATGTAGCCCTGCAGACGTATGCACTGGTCTTTTAGCCCGGATCTGTGCAAGTCTCATACGAGGGCTTAGAGAGAAATATTTTTCTCAGCTCTTTAATGCAGGGCAGCTCCCGAACTCAGAGCTACTCTGTGAGCTCTGAGCTGAGACAACAGACTGATCTTTTCTGTTTGCATTTTTGATTAATTTCATTTGGGATTAATCAACTAGTCCTCCCATTAGTATTGACACATGTATATGGACTCACTATAGATTGTTGTTTAAATCTTGTTTTGATGTCCAGTTTATTTGAAAGGGACGTTGTGAAGCCACTTCATTGCAGTCATGTTGAGCGTATTGAATCCACAGTTCCTGCAGGTTTTCTGGTTTTATAAGTCGCAGTGAGCAGCTCAAAGTCAAACTGGCACATTTTACTCTGTAATATAAATACTGGGATTTTTCATCTCTTCGGTGGGTTAGGTGGCTGACCTCTTGCTTCTTGTCAATTATCATTCTTACATAAAAAAATACACTCACTGACAAAAAAAAAAAACCGGAACGGTTCAGTGCATATGTGATTTGGTTCACCAGAGGGCTTTAGTGTCGGTACCATGAGTGAATCATTGTCTTCTGACCACCTGATAGGCAGTCAAAACAGTGAATAAAGTGTACCAGACATGGAATGCCTGTAGACTCATTAGACACTATTATCAGTGGTTGGAATATGACGGAGGTCACATTGTGGGTTTGAAATTGTCTGGCATGTGGAGTCTACAGTTGTCATAATGACCTAGTCTTTGGAGGCAATAGGAATGGCCAACAAAAATGTAAAAACATTCAAACTGTCGTGTTAAGATATGATATGGGTTGTGTTTTTTAGTGAAGAGCGACAGAAAACGTAGTAATTTAAGCATGAAAAAGCTCCAGAGTATGAGTGTCCAAACTTTCACGTTGGCCAAAATCGACGAGTCGAAAGTTCTCACAGACCAAATAAAAATTTAAGCAAGTAAACTAGTCGGATTTTGTTTGTTTGTTTGTTGTTGTTTTTTTGAAGAGGGATGTTATCTATTGTGGACCCAAAACTTAAAAAAATATTTTGCATGTCTGGATTAAATAAAAGGCCTTTAATTTTAAATACTTTAGGGCTTGATTGAACAATTTTATTATAAGAACAAGATTTGGGTCATTTTCTCTAAAAACATTTGCTATATTTCTTTACATAAATTTAATAAATTACATAGAAGCTGATTTGAGTACATCAAAGCCTTCTTTTCTGTTGTTTAAGCTTGGACATGAAATTATGAATACTTTGTATTGTACTTTCAGAACAACTGGGTACCCCGGAGAGGCGACCAGGGCCCTAAGACCATCGACCAGATCCACAAAGAGGCTGAGATGGAGGAACACCGGGAGCACATGAAGGTGCAACAGGCTCTCATCTCCAAGAAGGAGTCTGGTGGAGGAGGCCAAGGAGGCAGAATGGGGGAAAGAGGTTCAGGAGGCCGAGGTGGCCCTCACACCCCGGGCCGGGGAGCTCCGCCTCAGGATGAGGGCTGGAACACAGTCCCCATCTCCAAGAACCGACCGATCGACACCTCTCGCCTTAGTAAAATCACTAAGGTAAGTCTAAGCTCTGTAAAGTTTATGCAGCTCCACAAGTATAGTTTATTTAACAATCGGCTCCCTTATTTTCAGACTCCCGTTCTTGACTTCAACAATCAGCTGCTCGCCCCCGGTGGTAAGGGCACCTGGGGCAGCTGGGGGAAGGGCAGCAGTGGTGGCACCAGTGCCAAACCTTCAGATTCTGGTATGTTTATTATAAAAGGGACATCAGCATCTAGTGATCTGAGGTACTTTCAAGTTTAAAGTGAATTCTTGTCTCATGTCCACTTTATCACCAGGTTCAGAATCTGGAAACCGTCCAGCCACCAGCACTCTGAATAGGTTTTCTGCATTGCAGCAGTCTTCATCCTCATCACAAGAGTTGGACAGAAGAGTTCCTCAGAGGTGAGCAACAGTTCCTGCTACCTAAGTATTTAGTTCATTCTTCAATAACAAGAGCAGTGTAAAACTGAGCGGTTTGTATCATTTTTCTCTTACTGTAATCCGGACAGAAACAGCTCGAGTCGAGAGCGCAGCGACCGCTTCGACCGCTCTGATCGCTCCGATCGAGGTGGTGATCGCTTCGACAGAAGGGATGAGCGAAGAGATGACCGAAACCGGATACAGGTCACCAAGCGGAGCTTCAGCCGGGAGAAGGAGGAACGAAGCCGGGAAAGAGAGCAGCGCAGCTCAACTGATCCGGTCCGCCGAGTGGCGAGTGTGACCGAAGAGCAAGACCAAAGCAGTGGCGAGCGAGCCAGGAGCAAAGAGCAAGGTGACGATGTGGTGGAGAGTGAGAGAGAAAGCCGTGATATTCTGCCATTGAAGTCGGTATTCAGTATTTTGGTTATTTATGCGTCTGTTCTGTACATAAACAGTGAAGCGGCAGGCAGCTGCCACTCCGCCACCTCAGCAGACCCCTGCGAAGCCTGCAATGACCGTTGCCGAGATAGAAAAGAAGTCGACAGCCATCATAGAGGAGTACCTCCACATCAACGACATGAAGGTACTGCAACACAGCACACATTTGTTTTATAAACTGGATTCCTTCATTTGTATCTTTTAATATTTCCAATTTAATTTCTGTTACATTTTAGAAATGCTGTAAGAAAAATAAACATGTCCTTATCAGCTCTTTGCATGGGTGTCCCAACAGGAAGCCCTGCAGTGTGTGCGGGAGATGAACAGCGCTGAGCTGCTGTTTGTGTTCGTACGGCACGGACTGGAGTCCACCCTGGAGCGCAGCACCATTGCCAGAGAGCACATGGGCCAGCTGCTGCACCAGCTAATTAAGACCGGCATCCTCCCAACACAGCAGTACTATAAAGGGTCCGTATGAAGAAGCTTAGCAGTAAAAGTTATTTCGGTTAGATTTTTTAAATTTGCAGATAAAACGGATGCAAAGGATCACCTGAGGTCCACAACATGGTGCTTTATTCTGTCAATTAGAGATGCACTGAGAGTTGAAGCTAACACAGTGACAGCTTTACTGAAAGCCTAAAGTTGAAAAACAGATGTCCACAAAACTGAAAGACCCAAGACTTGTTTGTCTTAGTTTCTTCCATAGGCTGGTTCCTGCAAGTGATCTGACTAAATCATTAGCTGGTCTATTTTCTCAGAATCCAAAGTTGTTTAAGAGATTATTGTGAAATTTCACTTTTACTTAGTTCATCCTTGTTCTAGAATGTTTAGCTTTATTCTTTTCCTCTTAAATAAACTCATATTACAATGTGATGTGTTTCATGCCTCCAGATTTCAGGAGATTCTGGAGGTCGCTGAAGACATGGCAATAGACATCCCCCACATCTTTCTCTACCTGGCAGAACTGATCACTCCCATGCTTCATGAGGGAGGCATTCCCATGGGAGAACTGTTCAGGTAAGAACTGCTCTTATTTATTTATTTTTGATAACCTTTGGGACTTTTTTTGTTGTATTTTACTACGTTTGTAATGTTCTGCTGACCCCTGCAGGGAGATCTCTAAGCCTTTGATCCCAATGGCCAAAGCTGGAGTCCTGCTGGTCCACATCCTCACTTTACTTTGCAAAGAAATGGTAAGAGCTACATATTCGCCTTCTGAAGTACGAGCTATAAAAACACACAGTGGTCAAACTAAACTACAACGGGTGATTGAGCACCATAAACTGGTGTCAGTGTGGTAGCTATGAAGGATAGTCCTGGTGAAATCTTTAATTACACTTCAAAAAAACATGTGCATCTTGATTTCACCAGAGCCATAAAAAGGCTGGCACCATGTGGAGAGAAGCTGGCCTTCGGTGGACAGACTTCCTGCCTGAAGACGTGGACGTCAACAAGTTTGTGACAGAGAAGGTTAGTCTGATCACTACATCATCATCAGACTTCAGAGAAAATCGATATCAACTGATAAAAACCTAAATGGTGCATTTCTTGTTAGCATGTAGCCATGAACTGTTTGTATGGTCTTTTGCGATTTTATTTTATTTTTTCCTGAATAGCTGTGTTGTTCACTGCTTCAATAATAAAGTAACTGAATAATTTATAAGATCTGAGGATTTTATCAGGTTATATAATTGGTTATTTATGTGTAAGTCTTAGCTCTTAACTTCATGGTAGTATAAGTAAACATTGAGCTATTAACTATGTGACTAATGTTTGTGTTTCCACTGCGATCTAATGGAGTCATGAAGTGAACTCCTCTGTAACCCTGACAGCGTATGCTGACTGTAACGTTCCTCTTTCTGCAGAACGTTGAGTTCACTCTGGGCGAAGAGTCGGAGAAGAGCAGGAAGGAGATGAGCTCAGCAGAGCTGACCAAGCAATTGGACAGACTGCTTCAGGACAAAGCGGACAATGAGAGGATCTTTGATTGGATCGAGGTTTGTGTCCAGCATCATCTTGGTTTCAGTTCTAGTCTTCTCTGGTTTATTTTTAAAGACAGTAGTGGAAATGCTGCCATGTCTTAATATGCTGTAGAGAAAATAGCCCTGATCCTGAAGGGCCACCAAAATATTCATTTTCCACTTTAGTTTTTTTAACATGTTTCTTTATTTTACGTCTCTAGAGTTATTCTATGAAAATATGCAGACATTTACACCACTTTGGTTCATCTGTGGATGAATATTTATTTCTCTTTGTAGGCCAACCTAGATGAGCAACAAATGTCATCTAGCATGTTTGTCCGGACACTGATGACCTGCGTCTGTCAGTCAGCCATTATCTGTGAGTACTGAACTATTCTACACAGGCCAATGAGTTTAATTCCCATTAAGCCAACCCCTGAGCTTGTTTCCCCTCCAGGTGAGAATCCATACAAAGTGGACGGTGAAGTAATCAAACTGAGGGCCAAGCTGCTGCAGAGGTACCTGAAGGACGAGCCGAGGGAGCTGCAGGCTCTCTACGGCCTGCAGGCCCTGATGGTGCAGATGGAGCAGCCTGCCAGTAAGCTTCTCAAAGGATCTTTCATTACCACTTATTCCTGCAAAAGCCTTCCTACCCCTTTCATTTTTCAACATTGTGTGTCATTTCAGCCACAAACCTAAGTAGATTTTATAAGGACTTATAAAATGGTGCTAAATTGTGGAGTAGAATGGAAAATAGACTCTTTTTTTGTTTTCATAAATAAAAATATAAAACGGGTGACGAAACTTTGTATTTTGTATCACCCCGAGTCAAAACTTGGATGCCTGTCGTTTGCAAAACAGCTCAAGCTCGTTTGAAAACATCTTAGAACAAGTCTTGTCATAGATTCTTCAGTGGATTCAGGTTTTTCCACCAACTCTGCCCTCTAAGCAAGACACTAACATCACCATTCAGAGTGAGGATGAGCAGTTTTCTGTTTACCAGATTTATGGAGTAAATGCCTAATCCTCCTTATCACCTGAACTGTGGATTTCTGCAGTTTATCAAGAGTTAACCAGTCTTGTGACTCTTGATTTATATTTCTTTACTTCTACATCATTTATGCATGACTTGACTTCACATAAATTTGTGGTTGTCTTCTGACTAAATGCTAAAAAGTTCAAGGCCATGAATGTTTTTGCATCCAATATTTGTTCCCAGTTCTAAATGTAAAGTTGAACTTCCAGCACTTTTGGTTCTGACAACTTTTTATGTCTACCCTCCGTCAGATTTGCTTCGGATGTTTTTCGACACCCTTTACGACGAGGACGTGATCAAAGAGGAAGCCTTCTACAAGTGGGAGTCTAGCAAAGACCCCGCCGAGCAGCAGGGCAAGGGCGTGGCCCTCAAGTCTGTCACTGCCTTCTTCACGTGGCTCCGGGAAGCGGAGGACGAATCCGATAACAGCTAAGAGCGCTTCAGGGAACCTGGAGAGGCTCCTTGGAAAGGCGGGGAACGTTTTGTGGACGATTCAGAAGCGCCTGATGGGGCAAAACCTTCTGCGTAAACCGAAAAAAAGAGAAAAAAATTCTTCAAATGGGAGAGATTGTATTATGGATCGAACAATTCGGTCATTTTATTTTGTTCTTTTATTTTTTGGTGGGGAGGGTTCTTGTAATTACCCCAGCAACAGAATGTCTTTTTTTCTGATAAGAAAACTACAGGATTAAATAGAGAGGATATATAAGAGATGATTGTTACAAGCTGTTGAAGATGCTGCAGTGATGTTTGAGCTTGTTTGCGAATGGCTTTTTCCTCAACACAGCAACACTATTCAAATCGTATTTGCCTAATAAGCATTTAAAGAGAAAGGCGAAATGTTGATCCCATCTATATTTTTGATGAATTCATCTTTTATCATGTAGGCCGGCCACAGCCACTCGGTGCATCCGATCTGCATGGTGGGCTTATGTAGATGAGTAGCTTTTTGCTATTTCCAGTGTTGGCTGAGTGAATCGAGTGTTTTTTTTTGTTGTTGTTTTTTTTATAATAAAATAACAAAACTACAAAGAGAAGCGGCGAGGGACGTCTGGCACATTTCAGACACGAGCGACGGTTCTGAACATTAGGCTTGACACGGACAGTATCATTGAGGAAAGATTCAATGGACTCTATTGCGCCTCTGGTGGCGGGAGAATGACGATGCTTCCTGCAACGACCCGCTGAACCTGCATCCCGACCTGCCGATGCAGCCGCCTGGCTCGTTTCCTTCTCTTCAGAAACAAAACTATGGACTGAGAAAGAGCCGGTTTGCAGCTGCAACCCCCTGCAGAGCTTGTCATCGGATTTTAAAAAGCAAAATATCAGATAAAACTTGAATAAAGCTTACAGAGAAAACAAAATCACTTTGAAATAGGACTTTTAAGAAAAAAAAAAAGTTTAACTGCAAATTGTAAGGCCTTTTGTTGCTTCCATGAGTGGAATTTCAGGAGAGTTCTGTAAATACAAGATGGCTAGTTTTTCCTGTTTTTTTTTTTTTTTTTTCAAAGAAAATATGCTAATGTAACCCCTCTCCTCTGAAATGAAGCTTCAGTTTTTCCCTGTATTTATATTTTTCTCTCCTCAGCTGGCAGAAGGTGCTTGTAATTATCCAACCCATTGATTACAGTTTAATTGAAAATGTGTAAATACTTTTTTGCTTTACTTTATTAAAAAGATATTTAATTAAAGAAAAATGAAAATGGATCTTGTTGCAGTTGAAAGCTGATGATTCTTCCTTTTGCTGCTCGGACTTTGGAGCTTATGTCCTTCGACCGTGTTGCACAAGAAACATGAGGTTTGGCTTTGAGCCCCCCATTGGGTCTAAAACTAAAAAAACATCTATTAATTATAGCTGGATTGCAAAGAAGATGCTGTATTTGTTCTTGTTGCAGAGTTGCCGTCAGTGGGAGAGCTTGTGTAACCGCTAACTTGGACCACCAGTCTGAAAAAACATGGCCACAGCGTCTGTTTGTTACATCACCCCTGTGTTTTTTGCTGACTGGTTCCTCACTACACTAATTGTTGCTGGAACTCTTGGGGAACTCCAAAAAAATATTCCCTCAGCATTTGGCTTTATAAGTTGGCTGAGGAAAAGGTTGTTGAAGGGGAAGACCGGCCAAGAAAGAGAGAGTTTGTAGAGTTTCACCTTTTGGGCTTCAAGATGTGCAGTTTTCTATTCATGAGACTAAAATGAAAGTAGCCAGCACACACACACACAATTACAATTACAATAGTCATATGTGCCACAATTATTTATAACAAAATGTCAATAATTCATAGATGTAAAACCTAGGTTTGTTCTACATACAATTAGGCATGTTGTATATTTTATTTCAAATTTAGTCTGTGCGTTAATCGGATGTTTTGCCGTTTCCTTCCTAAGTGCAGCCATTTCTTTCCTCAAACATTTTTTACACCCATGTCAACCCTGGCCTAACGTCATTCTGGCGAGGGGATTTCACTTTTAATGTAGAGGCGGCTTAAATTCTAGTTTTATTTTGTAGAAGTAATATTTTGTAGAAATCAAACTCTACTTTGTTCCAATCATTTGGCTTCAGTAGTTTTCACTTTAACAGATTTTAATATGATTTTCTGAAGATGTGAAGCCAAAACTACCATTGCAACAGAAGCTGTGAACCTGCATTGATCCTGTGTTTTTAATCTTAAACATTAGAAACTGTTGGTGTTTGTATAATGTTAATATAAGTATGATTTGTAAAAATGCTTTCCACTAATGCAATGGTGGTGCTACATTCAATATCAAATTGCAAAATAGGATTTTTTTACATGTGCTGTGTTTCCCCCTATTCGTTGGAAAATGCCATTTAGGAACACAATAAAAAAAAAAAAAAACTTAAACATATTTCAACATACCCAAAACTTCTAAGGCCTAAAACTAAAGCTTTGGGCTAAATAAAATTAATATTCACTGAACTACTATCCAGAACCACACAGCATTCTGGGTGATGTAGGCAGAGGAAAGACTGGCCACTCTTCCAGTCTCACTGAGCTGTAGCTCTCCAGTATGTGGTTTAGTCATTCAGATACATGATCTGAATCATGCTGGTTTGTGGCAGGAAAATACATTAAATTGTTTTTCCAAATTACATCACCACTATGAAGCATTTATTCCAAACTTGTAGCACTTAATCACTTATTGGAGAACTCATTTTGTGCTTCTTTGCTTACACTCTGACATTCTTAAAATAAATGGTGAGTTTTCAGCTCCCATTCTGCCTCATACAATCCTCAGTATGCATTCCCTTAACTGGAGAACATTTTCTTCCTTGTTTTCATCTAAACCTGCAGTTTTATTTGGTTTGCATGTTACAGAACTGACTTGATCCAACAACACAGCGTGGACTGGAGCAGAAACCAGTCAGACAACTGCTACTAAACAAACGTCAATTCTTCAGCGCGGTAAGCCGTAATCCTTGTTGGCTGTGTGTCCTCAACTCCCTAAGGTACAGTGTGAGCCTAATAAGTGTTTAAACACTTTGAACAACATGTTTCTGTTTGGTCTGTGTGGTCAAAAGTGTTCATTGGGCTCCATAATCCACTGACTAAAACAACCCATGATGTGCATAAACAAAGCTGTGCTTTTTAGTTGCAGTTTTTCCATAAGACAGCCGTGAATTTTGGGAGTTGATCTCCTGTGTTTCCTCCTAATAGGTTCACCTATTTGTCTTGGATTCATGTAAACTCCCAGAGGAAGCTTAGCTTTCCTCCCCCAGTCCAGGCCCGCACCAGACTGGAGTTATGAATTATGGAGTTATTTGGTCTGCTTTCTGCCTTTTTGTAAAATGTGTATAAGTTATGATTAGGCCTGCACTGTGTACTGGATCATTTTATTATTCGTATATACAGTTAAACCAAAATTATTTACATCCAAGGCAGATTTAGATTTGGAATTCAAAGTATTTTTTTTTTACTTTTTTAACCAAAATGATTGTTTCTGCTTGGACCTGAGTCAGACATCTCTGAATAGTTATCAAAACAATGTACGTAGGACTCTTAGTTTAGAAAAAAAAAGAAGCTACTTTATATACCACTTTCAAAAATGGTGTGGCCAAAATTATTAAACCCTTCTCAATAATCAGTGAAAGAAAATAAATATGAAGCATCGTAATCTTTTGCTTGCTCCACAGAAAATCCATCAGGTTGAAGTCGGGACTCTGACTGGGCCACTACACCACATCACCATTACTCCCAGTCGGAAGTGTTGCTAGAATTAAAAGGTCGCTTTAATCCATTGTCTTCCAGGGGTATGAATATTTCTGGCCTGAACTGAAAGCGTTGTTTTGTATCTCTGCGCTGAAACAGAACAGTTCCAGTGAGGGGAGTGGATTCAGTGAGTTCTCCACCAGAAATAGAAAGTGTGGTAGTTCTGGACGGCTCCAGATTGCATCTCGGCCCAAAAGAATCAGTAAGACCCAAAGAGTAAGCACAGTGTTCCAGCACAGGATGTCTTTCAGCCGAACTCTAATGTTTTCATCCATTCGGACTTTATACACAGCAGATCTTCTGGTTCTCAGTAAATCGACCTCTGCTCATCTTCAACCTGCTTTCACAGACAGCTGGTCTCAGATTTTATCACACGGTGACCTGTGACCTGTTCTTACTCTGTCAGTAGTTTTGTCAACTGGTTAAGGCAATGAAGGTTAAGGCCTGTATTCTCAGGCCAGGCAAGAGGATACAGTCTTCAAATCTTTCCAATTTACCTCCTTTTATTGAGCCTTTGGCTTAGGATTGCAGGATACAAACGAAATTGTAGTTTGTTTGTTAACGTGGTTCAGATTTTTCCTTTGCCAGGTCTCTTTGACAGTTTGCTCTATTTACCCAGATAGCACATGATGTTAAATCAACGTTGAAAGATAGTTAGAATCGTTGATTTTTGGTTGAAGTTGACAAATGACGGTGGATCAATCATCAAACAACCATCCAATCAAAC
>NW_015113223.1:302247-307700 GCF_001443285.1 Poecilia latipinna | reverse complement strand
GTGCACTTGGCACCAGGACACCCTAGGCCGCAGTTCGATGATCGATTTTGTCGTCGTTTCATCGGATCTGCGGCCATATGTCTTAGACACTCGGGTGAAGAGAGGGGCGGAGCGGCCCACTGACCACTACCTGGTGGTGAGTTGGCTCCGGTGGGGGGGGAGGAAGCCGGTCAGATCTGGCAGGCCCAAACGTGTAGTGAGGGTCTGCTGGGAACGTCTGGCGGAGTCCCCTGTGAGACGGAGCTTTAACTCTCATCTCTGGCAGAACTTCGAACACGTTCCGGGGGAGGTAGGGGACATTGAGTCTGAGTGGACCATGTTCCGTGCCTCAATTGCCAAGGCGGCTTATCGGAGCTGTGGCCGCAAGATTGTTGGCGCCTGTCGCGGTGGCAACCCTCGAACCCGTTGGTGGACGCCTTCGGTGAGCGATGCTGTCAAGCTGAAGAAGGAGTCCTATTGGACCTTTTTGGCCTGTGGGATTCCAGAAGCAGCTGATGGGTACCGGCAGGTGAAGCGGCATGTGGCTCAGGTGGTCGCTGAGGCAAAAACTCGGGCATGGGAGGAGTTTGGAGAGGCCATGGAGAAAGACTTCCGTACGGCTTCGAGGCGATTCTGGTCCACCATCCGGCGTCTCAGGAGGGGGAAGCAGTGCAGCACCAACACTGTTTATAGTGGGGGCGGTGTGCTGCTGACCCCGTCCCCTCAAGTCGGGACGTTGTGGGCCGTTGGGCGGAATACTTCGAAGACCTCCTCAATCCCACCAACATGCCTTCTGTTGAGGAAGCTGAGCCTGGGGACTCTGGGTCGGGCTCTCCAATCTCTGGGGACAAGGTCGCCGAGGTGGCCAAAAAGCTCCTCGGTGGCAGGGCCCCGGGGGTGGATGAGATCTGCCCGGAGTTCCTTAAGGCTCTGGATGTTGTAGGGTTGTGTTGGCTCACGCGACTCTGCAATATTGCATGGACATCGGGGGCAGTTCCCCTGGATTGGCAGACTGGGGTGGTGGTCCCCCTGTTCAAAAAGGGGGACCGGAGGGTGTGCTCCAATTACAGGGGGGTCACACTCTTAAGTCAGTAACACTTTATTTGAAGGGGGCTGAATAAGACTGTCATGACACTTTCATAAACATGACATAACACCTGTCATGAACATGAATAAGTCTTCATGAATATTTATGACTGTTGTCATAAAGCGTCATTCGGTAAATTATGACACTTTTAATACAAAGTTGACATTATTCAAAATGTCTTTGTTATGACAACTTGATATTAACCAATAAATCATTACTGTTTAAACTTTACCTTTAATAACATAAAGTTACCTAATTTTAAAGTGCAATCCTTAATACTTTTATAACAAATTTATATCAGTAATGATTTCTTGTTTAATGTCAAGTTGTCATAAAGACATTTTGAATAATGTCAACTTTGTATTAAAAGTGTCATAATTTAGCGAATGACGCTTAATGACAACAGTCATAAATATTCATGAAGGCTTATTCATGCTCATGACAGGTGTTTATGACAGTGTCATGTCAGTCTTATTCAACCCCCTTCAAATAAAGTGTTACCCTTAAGTCTCCCTGGTAAGGTCTATTCATGGGTCCTGGAGAGGAGGGTCTGTCGGATAGTCGAACCTCAGATTCAGGATTTTTTTTGTGTGTGGAATCTTGAGGGAAGAGATTAATTTAATACAACTTGGAATAAGGCTGTATCACAACAAAATGTCAAAAAAGTGAACTGTTCTGAATACTTCCCAGACTCCATGAACAGGGAATGAGTTATCCTCTTGCCTTTAGGGAAACAACTGTATCCAGCCATATCCACAACATATCTAGAAACAGGACATGGGGTGACCAGCGTAAAAATACAAACTGCACAGAAAGGCACGTAAATTTCCACACAAAACACTAAGAAATATAGCAGTGACTTGAAGATGAATCAAAAATATCTACAATTAGAAAAATCTAAATAAGAATGGGATGTAATAGAAGTATCGCCATTTCCCAAAGTGTGTAGAGAGTCGACTGACAAAAGTTAAGTATTTCACTGGCAGGCATTTTTAGCATTTTCAGTTTCAGCCCACAGAAACATAAAATTATACGGACATGCTCTATAACACATGGTAATCCATGGTAATCATCAATAGTACATGAATGTGGCTAACTTTTACGGTAACTTTTCAGTTTCTCTGTTTTACGGTGACATGTTTATGTCCTTTTTTGTTTGTTTTACCCAAAATAAAATGCAGCTGTGTACCGAAAGGAGTTCTCTCATCAGTGTGTTGCTATTGGACGGGTTCTGCTGACTTGTCGCAATTGAAACCTCTCGCATGACCACATTTGCCAAATACAACCTTGGTGAAGATTTGCTATATGTGGGGTCTTGCCAAGTATAGCAGGTCAAAATTCCCTAATCTGGACAGTAAGGAGCAGGCATGCTCTTTCACGTTCTGCCTCACCAGAAATGAAGTCTGATCAGGTTCCCAGTTCAACCCAGAACCAATATAAAACCACAAACAAACATAGCGTACACGCTCATTTCTACGGTTTATTTACAATCACAGTGCTAGCATAATATTTCTATCAGACACCCATTTAGAATATTTCCACCTGTTAAATACTGAACAGTAAACAGTCAACATAAACCTGAATACCTAGGTTTATGTATTTGCTTTTCAAATCCACATTGAGAGCTGGAAACACTGACGTCATGTAAGAGTTAGTTGTGGTTGGAAAAGACAAACTGGGACAATGTTTAAGTCTGTGTCTCAGGAGAAACTGCAGATTATTACCAAGGGAATCCAATGTGAAATGATCAGTGACAGACTGAACTTGCAAAAATGTTGCAATACTATCTTCTTTCTTTGTTTAGTTTATTGAGAACATATATCAAATGTAGTTTTTTATGAACTTATGACCACTTTAGTGAAACAATATTTGTTTTTTTGGCTCAGATGATCCAAACCCTACAGGGCTTATGAATAAACTGTTAAAGGACTTCCCAGAATTCAATCAGGAGGAAAAGAATGTTGCAAGATAAACCACGTGAATAGAGCCACTGGGAGTAACCTTCTCCAAGATGACATGGTTTTCCACTCCAACACATTAGAATTCATGTTTAAACACAGCCAAGAACAGATTTAACTCTGTTCATTTATGCAACAGAAATTCACAACAAATGTCAACTCAATGGACTTTATAGGACAAACAGGTCCAATTTGTTTCCAGCTACATGTGGAAACCAATTTTATGGAGTTAGTTTTGTTTCACAGTTATTCAATAAAAAAAATAAAAAAATTATGTCAAACAAAAATAGTCGTATTCAATCAAAAAAAATTATGTCAAAGAAAAAAAGTAGTATTCAATCAAAAAAAATCATGTCAAACAAAAAAGTAGTATTCAATCAAAAAAAAATCATGTCAAACAAAAAAAGTAGTATTCAATCAAAAAAAAAAAATCATGTCAAAGCAAAAATCACTAAGTTTTCTTTTTAAACTTTTTTTTGTTGTTTTTGGTTGAGTCTCTTTTTTTTGGTTGAAACTTTTTCTGAGTTTTTGGTTGAATTTGTTTTCTTGCTTATACAACTTTATTTGCTTTGGGGAAGCTTACATGAACATTCTGGGCGATGTAAGGACGAGCGATGTAAGACGTGTTCCGATTGGTTAGCGCTGACTAAAGCGGAGGACTCCCTGAGATCTCAGAACTCTGACCCGAACTGCAGGGCTTCGGTGACGGGACACAGAATGTGATGGTAAGTAATCTTCACAAAATTACACCGTTTAGCAGCTTCTAAAGTGTCCACCCTGTTTCAAAGAAGAAATCTTACACAACTTTTGAGGACAGTCACATATTAGTGACATAGTCTGCCGCGGTCCCCGGTAGCATATTGTGCTAGCTAATGTTAGCACTAGGTAAAGTTCATAAACTAGGCTTGTGTAATATTCGCCTGTCTTTATGTTGAATTCGTTAACCAGCGCACATCTGTCGAGTGGCATTAAGCGTGGAAAATACCAAATATATCTGGAGGAAATATGTGTTAAAAAACTGTTGCGCAATCCTCTGTGTGTGTGTGTGTATTAACTAGCATTGAAGCTAAAATGGGAAAACAGCTGATCATATTAGATGCACGTTAATCTGCACCACGTCAAGTGACTGTGCAGATTATTTATTTACAAAGCACATAATCAGTGTTGTCGATGAGGGGAAGCAACGTAACTCTTAAATATATATATTTTCTTCCAGATGTAAAATGTAAAACTAAGCTGGTAGGTCACAGGCCGAAGGAGGATATTCACATAATTTCTGTTTTTTATTATTTGGTGTGTATGTGTCTTGTACTTAGTTTTATTCCGAATTAGATTAAATATGCCTTTTGCTGTGTTATATTAAATTAAATTGGTGTTCTCCTAATTCCCCATTCTAGTATGACCAGCAGAGTGCAGCTGAAGCAGGACAGGCTTGTTGATATTACTGATTCCTCCAGCTGCTAGAGACGATCAGAACATGAGGATGGACAGACTTAAGTGTTGAGTCAGAGAAGGCCAGGTAGGGAATTAAGTGTTGCTTTTAAGGGCCAGGTGTGTTTGGCTAAATATAGTTATGCACAACAGCGCTATAAAAATATGTCATGCCAGTGAACAATGACTTTCAGTAAGCCTGTCAACATACCAAGAAAAAAACATTTGGCCATCTGCAGCTCTTGCAGATACTCTTCAATTGTTAAAACCCATAAGCCAGGAAAATCCCTGACTAAACAAGGATTTGGTGAAGTTACTTAAGTAAATATTATTGCATTCTTGCATGAACACTTCAGAGGTGTAATGATTCACTGATGATGATTCACAAAAGCTACCTGTATCCTAGGTGAAAAACCATCACTGCATGCTGGATGAGCGAATAAATGCATTAAGTAAATAAATAAGTAAAAGTGTATATACAGTGAAAGTCAAAGTTTACCTATTTAAGTTCCAAAATACAACTAAGAAAAATTTATAGTGCATAAAGGTGCAATTTTTTTATATACATTTCCAGTCATCTCAGAAAGTGAAATTAGCACACAGAGTGATTTAGACCAAGTCCTTTGTTTCTTGTCATTTGATGATTATGGCTTACAGATAATGAAAACCTCACATTCAGTGTCAAAGGTCATTACTGGAAACTTATGGTATCACTCATTTATCAGCTAATTAACACCTGCAAAGGTTTCCCAAGCCTTTAATCGGTCTCTCGCTCTGGGTCAGAAGGTTAAAGAACCAGGGGGAAGAACGCTGACTGGACAGATGTCCAGAAGACGTCATCATCAACACCCTTCATGAGGGTAGCAATAGAGTACAACAAAGTTGTGATGTCACACACACACACCTGTGACTGCAGCTGTTAGATGATTTGGTCACAGATGCCAAGGTATGAAAACAATGATTTATTGTTTAGGTTTTCACTTTATCTAATCTTTGGT
>NW_015113223.1:289066-297326 GCF_001443285.1 Poecilia latipinna | reverse complement strand
GATTGAATAATTGTGAAACAAATCTAACTCCATATGTATGTACTTAATCTACAATATGTAAAATGTTTCATTTATTGAACAAGTTACTGAAATTATTGAACATTTCCTCTCTGGTAAACGACGGTAGAGGCCTGAATGGTATCCACATGAACTTCCAAAAAGACACTTTGGTTTAGTAGTTTTAAATTCATCTTATCTGTTTGAGTTTGAGCTAATTTTGTTGCTAGACAATCATAAATGTGGCCATAACTTTTCACACAGAAGTCTGATTGAAGTCACGTTTAGTTTGTATTATGAATGGCCATGCCAAAAAATCAGATCTCAGCAAAAAATTGAAGTTGAGCATCACGACCTGCTGAATGAAAGTAGGCTAAGGTTGTTTTCGCACCTGATAATTTGGTAGACTTGTTTCAATTGGGGACCAAATCGAAACAGCTGGTACGGTTCGCTTTCACACTGCACTCAAACAGACCAAACCCTTTGAGACACCTGTTCACCCCTTCATCTGTGGTGGCGCTGAAGGAAACGGCAAGAAAATATCTGAAGAAGACACTGAGCGCAACTTCCTTCTTCACCAGATGTGAACAAAAATGAAGTGGTGTGAGATTTCAGTGGTTGTAGGATTTCTCTTTTGGCTATGGTGTCAGACCAGGAGCCATTTCTCCCACTAGTGCTGAACTCATGCATTTGTTGTTTGTATTTATTTGTTGTTTGTATTTATGCAGAATATCTGTTGTTATAGTCCGCTTGTTGCTTTTGGAGCGGTCTCCGGTCCGCTTGGCGCTCACATATGATTCGAACTGCAGCAGAGGCCTAGGTTTTTAGGAGGACCAGAGTTCACTTGTTTGGTCTGCATCAGAATTTGATTGCTTGTTCACAGCTGTTCTCTAAGACTACATTTTAGAGTTCAATAATAAAAAATCAGCTTGAAACTTCTCATGAAAAGGAGCCCATAACTTAGTAATTACAGTGTAATTACTGAGTTATTACTGTATAGCTCAGTAATACATCTGTTCGAATGGGTTCATGTTCAAGGGTTCCACTCAACATGTTGGTGGCATGCTAACGATGAAAAACGTTTAATTTACTAAAGACTTGGACTACATATTTTCTTCATGTATTGGGTTTTTCTCAATTTGAATTCCTGCTGGCTTGATATTTGAGTTCAAGGTCAGACGTTTTTCATTGACTTCTAGCTCTATGATAAAATACAGTGTAAACAACCAAGCATGTCTTCGCTCCTGACCTGATGCGAGGGGATAAGAAAACGGATCAATAAATACTATAAGTACTATCTACTCATTAACTGAGAATATAAACAGTAAAAAAATATAATTGTAAAAAGACAAGCTGGAGTTGGTCTTTTACGTTTCACCGATTTGTACTTTTTTCACATTTGTATCTGGCTTTTTGGGAATAACAAGAATAAGTCTGCTGAGGAATATTTTGTATGAAACATGTATCAGCTCATACCTGCCTGGAGCGCTGTGCACCTGGCTACTGAAGTCCGCCGATTCTCAGCTTGAACCGACCTGAGTGATGACAGTCAGAAACTCAAAGAGCAAATATTTTTTCAATCAGTGAACGCGCCCGTAATTTACCACTATCAGATTGAGCTAAAGACAGCCAACACTCTTTAGTGCGGAAGTTTTTATTGGGGGAAGGAGACTCTTTATCGGCAAGGGGCTTATTTGTAAGAATATACAGAGAGTCGGACAAATCCCCTGCGCACAGACGTATAGGTTCACAGCACCACTACAGAAGGATCTTTGTTCTCGGGGTGAGATACCAACACTGCTGTGAGTTCACACATGTGTGCAAGGACACACACACCAGGTCCAGTGTTTTGGTTTCCTGGCCAGCCCTATTGTGCCATGGCAGTCTGTAATAAATGGTCCTCTGTGTATTTGTCCGCAAGTGTGAGTGTGTGTGCGCGTGTGTGTGTGTGTGTGTGTGTGTATGGGTGTAACTCATCTGTCAGCCCTGCTGGCCTCTTGTCACTTCCAACGTTTCCTTCTCCCCGCTGACGCTACTCAGCGCAACTGATCACCCACCATCACCTTCACCCCTTCAGGGATCTGTGGCCTCAAAGTCACACACTCGCACCATTCCAAGCATTTTATGCTTCGACTCAGATCAGGAAGCGTATGTCTGTGTGATGCATTGTTTGAATCTATTCTTATATAGTCACGAATAACCCAGCGCTGCAGCTCCAGCTCTGCCCCAGATGGGAGCCGGACAGGCGGGGAGGAGAGGCTCGATGGGCTCCTCCAAACACCCCCTCTCTGTCCGCGAAGCAACTGACTAGGCTGAAGGGTCCCAGCACCCAGACCCCCTTTCACAGGCCTGAATGGACTTGCCTTATTTATATTCACACTCTGTTACACAGAGGGGACCCCAATCTCACAATGCCACAGTGGCTTTGTCCAGCAACTCTGTATTTATGTGTGTGAGAGAGTTTGCGTGCGTGCGTGTGTGTGTGCGTGTGTGTAGGGGGCTATTTGTGTTGTTTAATCGCAGATCATGCTGTGTGTATTCCTGAAATGTGTGTGTGTGGTTGTGTGGTTGTGTTTCTGCTACATATCTGTGTGTGTTTATGTGTTCTGAGTCTCCCTCTGTGTTCAGTTGTAACCCAGAGCAGTACTTTCATTTTCCTGTCATAACGCTTATTGATTTCTCTCAGCCTTGCAGCAACACACACACACACACACACACACACACACGCATACAGTTATCCGATGATCCTTAAAGCCATGCATACATACACTCTCACACACACACACACACACACACACACACACACACACACGCATATAGACTCACGTGTACACAATCATATGCACACTCACATTCACAGTTTGTCTCTGCTACGTAGGGAATGTTGTGTTCTAAAGCATCCCTGTTGGAGTGAGATTAGTTTTCACATATGGTTCCCACCCTGTGAGGATGTGAGTGTGTGTGTGTGCACCCTCACAGGTGCTCACATACCCGATCCTCCTGCCACACACTCTTTCTGACATAAAACAATAAAGATGCCTGATTGCTAAATTAATCTTCCACGTCACCACAGCCTTCCCCGTCGCCACGTTTGCTTTGGAGAAAGTGATCACTCTCGCCTTATTTAGTGTTTTCTCATTTTCCCTCCCCTCTCACTGCTCTTCTTACACCTATACCCCCCCCCACTCCACTCCTCCACCTAACCACCTCCAACTCTATTTGTATTGTAATTGCCTTGGTAAACAGCACCACTTTGGCACTGAAGCAGCTCTGATAGCTTGTATTTGGGATGCATTAAGAGTTGTGATGCAGACACTATATATGTGTGTGTGTGCGCGTGTGTGTGTGTGTGTGCGTGTGTGTGTGTGTCTGGCAGAGATCGAGTGGTGTGCTCACACACCACTTTCGCCACATTTTTTTTCAGGGCTGATTCCTCTCTAGTCAGATGGAAATTATTTTTACAATTGCAGGTGAACCGATTCTTACATTCATCTGTAAGAGAAAACTTTAAGTTAAGACGTCTTTGCTTGGATATAAAAATAAATGTTTCTTTGTTTTTATTTGCTTTTACACATACATCCTGTGTAATGTCTAACAAATTCACAAGGATTTCATGCGTTCTGACAGAAGACCAACTAGAGAGCATGCTGGGAAATTTTAAAGATATCACTCTTCAGATTTCCAGAAAACAACTAAGAAAAGGTCTGACTTGAGAGTTATTTATAAAATATTCAGTTAGGTTAAGGCATTAAAGCACAGTTCTATCCTTTTTGGTTTCACTGATATTTTAACAGAATACATGAAACAGTCTCTGCAGTGGAATCATGTGGTTTGAACTTGGTTTTATTCACAGCTTTTCACTCGCTTAGACTAAATTTGTGATCATAACAGGGAAATGGATCTCTGGCAAAAGACGGGATGAAAGTAGTTGTTGGACTTTCTGCTGTTTTGATCAGAAGTTCACAAGAGTTCTTGACGATTATAAAAGAAGTTTAGAAATTGTGTAACTTTATAGTCTCAATAAAGTTACCCACCACTCGCTTTTTGTGATAGAACAGAAACTTGCCAATGTTTTTATCTTTCAGCATCACGTTTTAAAATACTGTTTACAACAGTCCAAACATGACGAGATGATTCTCAGGCATTTGTGAACCGATTCTTATCATTAACATGTATTTTGTTTTTTACACTGAGCGGTCACATATTCATTTGTTTGTTAACATAGTCACTCACATGCAACCCGATCCACAGTCTACGTGGTGAAGACAACTTTGCTGAAGTTCAAAGTGAGCATAAAATTAAGGATGAAAGGAGATTTAAGTGACTTCGAATGTAAGGTGGTTGTTGTTGCCGGACAGCCTGGACAGAGTATTTTTAAATACTGCTGATCGTCCAGGATTTCCACGCAGTGTCGTCTCTCTGTAGATGGGCTGGTGTCTAAGAAGGAATGGTTGGAAAAGAGAACATATCCATTGGGTTGATGTTGTGTAGATGGTCATGCCAGAGTTCAGAGGAGCAGTGCAGGTAGCTAGCTGCACTCTAACTAAACACACTAGAGCCACATTCACCCATTAACACTGACTGCTGCACACACATTCATGCACCAACCTGTGTATCGGCTTATAAGTGTTTGCCACTTCAAGCGTCAAGCATGCAGATGTGAGTGAATCTCCATCAGCGCAAAGAGAGGGTTTTTATTGTGTCGCAAATTGCTGCAATATTTTTGCATCTTAAGTAACTTTTAAAGCAGTGCTGCACAGTTGACATGTACAAAAACTTTCAGGAAGGTTCATTTTGTCAGAGACCACAATCCGTACGCTTCAGGATCAAATGGTGATGCTGATGAAGTGATTTGCTCAAAGCTGTGCATCTTCATATACCACAGAAAGCGAAACAGACATAAAACGGTCATCATGAAAAAAATCTTTTTCCAGGCCTGCTTCATTAAACAACATGATGTGTCCAAGCATATTCAGCCACATTACTTCTTTGGTATTGCTTTATGTCTGTGGTTTGTATTTTTAAACCACGGGATATACAGCATTATTTACTGCTTGTTAAAATGCAGTCTTCTTACAGTCACTGTGGGATTCATGCTGCCTGTCATTTTTACTCAGGAGTTTGTATTTTCAAGTTCGAAGTAAAAAAAAAAACATATGACACCCCAAATGTCAGATTTTCTGTCTTAAAAGTTAAAGGTTTCTCACCAACCAATGCGGATAAAGAGCTCTTGTAACAAAGTGTTTATTCGCACTTCAGAAAATATCTGTCTCATCAAATCTGTCACGCACTGTACAACTTATGTTAGAGAAAACCGCCAGCAATGTTAGAGGCACATAATACATGGGGTTTTGCTTGTGTTTCATCTTGCTATCAGACAACAATTTGCAAATCTCTCTGGTTTTCTAATTTACTACAGAATAAACATTAAAGTGAGTATGAAGTTATTCCTATAGCTAAATCCAGACTTTGAAGTAAATATATCCAAGTGTTAAAGTCTGAAGTCATAGAGGTTACTTTGTATTCCCAGGATCAAAACTGAACAGGCTGAAATGACTCGACAATCAGGAGGTTTTTGGATTGTAGGACAAACACTATAGCGCAGCTGCAGCTGTCAGCCCATTACAGGCAGCACACTGTTTATTTCACTACAGTGTAATAGTTCATATTAAGAATACAAACGATATCCAAATGACAGTGTTGTAGAATTTGTCATTGTAACTTAAATCAAAATTTGTTGTGCTTTATTCAGTAAAGCTGCGATTTGTTTCATCTTGCACAGCAGTGAAAGCGCAGCTGAACATTGAATATTAACAAAAAAAATCTCTTCTTCATAGTCAAAACGTCAACATTTACATTGATGCATGTTTGTCTTTTTCTCTTGCAGTTAGACGATCAACCCATTCTCTGGCCACTGATATGTTTGAGCAGCACCTTGGGGCTCACCTCCTGCAGGTAACAAGCAAGACAAAGTCAAATCGTTTTTGTTTCAACTGCAGCCATCAAAATGTCATGGCATGTAAAATAAAAACAGAAATCACTTAGTCCATATTTAAAAAAAAAAAAAAATTAACTTACAGTCCCTATATTGCATAATTTACAGGTCTGAAAGTACAATATTTGAACCTTCCTAAGTTTTATTTTGGTGCTACACTCAGATTTATTGAATTTATTGAAATTGTTTGTGATACACAAACATAAAGCATCACATGTTTGTGTAGCAGAGGGATGAATAAATACCTATGGTTAAACATAATCTGTAAAGATTTCCATGAATTTTTATTTAACCCCCATTACTGTGATGCTGTTACAGTGTGATCCACAGCCTGTGACCTAGTTAATAAACTTGCGTGATTCAGTATCAGCATAAATACAAAGTGAACAATGAGAGCCATAAAGTTCAAGGAACACAGCAGACAGGTAATAGAGAGGTTTAACGCAGGCCTGGGTTGTTAAACAATATTTCAACTTTTGAACGTCTCACAGGGAACTGAAAACAGAAAACATGGCGCAGAAGCAAACCTGCTAATAAATGAACGTAGACAAAATAACAGCCCGGGCAAGAAGAAAATCTATCGGCGAAGCAGCCGCTCTGTTCACCCAGTCCAACTGAGCTTCAGCTGTTTGGAGGAGTCGCAGCGGTCTACAGCTCAGGCGGTGGCAGCATCGTGCTGTGGGGATGCTTGATGGAAGAGTTGATGGAAGATAAATGGAGCTAAATTCAAGACGATCCCTGAAGGAAACCTGCTAGAGGTCTTGAAAAATACAAAAACACACATGCACATGTGAAAGATCAAAGCAGTTTTATGCCAGAATGACCCATTCAAAGGTCAGAGTAGGATTCACAGATCATCCGTGTCGAGACTCGAAATGTAATGTTGAATGACGCTCTCCATCCAAAATGGACTGAGCTTTAACCGCCTGCAAAGATGAATAAGCAAAGGTTTCATTCTTCAGATGTGGAAAGCTGGAGGAGACGAACTCCAGTAGAAATGCTGCTGTGACAGCAGAGAACGGTGGTTCTATTTATCTATTTTATAAAACATGCTTCGCTTTTCAGATTTTTTTTTTTTTTTCACCACGAAATACGTCTTCCCCTTCAGAGTTCTGCATTGCGTTTTTGTTGGTTTCTCACCTAAAATCCCACTAAAATACATGCAGGTTTGTAGTTGAAACGTGACAAAATGCGGGAAAAATTTGCAAGGCGCCGAAGCGGAGTTTATTTAAATGGCAGGTTTTAGTGTGTTCCTCAATTTAATATTTCCAGGCAGACTCCCAAGTGAATTTATACACACAGACACAAACATCTGATAAAGCTCAGGCACTCGGACACTGTTGTTGTCTGCCTCTCTATTGGATCGACTGATGAATGGAGCCTGAGGGGCATTTTGGGGCAGGGGGGAGTTGCAGGAGTGATGAAATGCAGAATGTACAAAGACTCAGAGGAAGTGCAAAGAAGGTGGTCCTGCAGCTTTTTGCTTTGGACTCGGAGGGGGTTTGGGGGAAGGCGGGGCCGGGGAGTAAGTGGGAACAGATAAAGAACTGAAATTGGGAATTTAGAAGTGAGGAGGCCGTGTTAAAACAAAGAAAGATCGCATGCGTCTCCCCTCCTCTGGCATTTTAAAGAGGCTCGGGGAACGGTGCTGATAGAAATCAAATTAACGTTCCAGAAAAACTGTATGATTTTTTTTCCCCTCTTCTCTCTTTCCTCCTCCCAGCCGTCCTCCCTCCCGTAATAGCTTGATAATTGCACTTTAGTTCTCCGACATTCAGACGGCTGGTTTCTCCTTGCTGCGACACATGACGCCCCACACCCTGGCCAGTCATTTGCATACTGGATGTGTCAGTTGTGCATAAATTACCGCTGCCACTTTAAGCGCTTGGGCCGCCAAAACAAGCAATCTTTTTTTTTTTTTTTTTTTCCTCCCATCTCCAAGTGGACCGGGTCTGTTGTGTGCGTCTGTGAGGCTGCGTCGGCTCATTCCTGGATGCCTGTTATGACGATTAATATTATTCTCTGAAGCAGTAACCTCTAATGGGCTGGCTGTATACCTTTCACTTCTCATTACAGTCACGGCAGCCTATAATGACTCTGGTTCTGTTTGTGTCTGCTTTGGGCTTAGGTGTGTGTGTGTGTGTGTGTGTGTGTGTGTGTGTGTGCGTGCGTGTGTGTGTGTGTGTGTGTGTGTGTGTGTGTTTGTGGCTGGAGATCAAGGATGAAGCTTTGTCTCTGACTTTATTACAGCTGATTGAAACAGCCCTG